>NW_017670637.1:0-83892 GCF_001879085.1 Nicotiana attenuata
AGCTCAAATCCCTTGATTTTACCTAATTTTTTAGTGTTAAATCTACCTAATGTTTATGTATTTGAACTAAAAATGAGTGGGGATTACTTACCTTGCAATGTTATGTTGAAACCTCCTCTTTGGAATCACCAAAATCGCCTAAGTGTTGAGAGTAATGTGGAAGAAATGAGTTTGGGTTCGTATTAATGAACCCTTCTGCCCCTAGTTATTTTCGCATCTGCGGATGTATTTCCGCTTCTGCAGAATCCGCTTCTGTGGAATTTGGCCGCTTCTGCGGCTTTTGGGATTTGGGGCTCGACCGCTTCTACGGTCTGGGGGCCGCATAGGCGGAACCGCTTCTGCGGTCCCTGGGCCGCTTTTGCGGTTTCCCTTGGCCTGCCCCTTCACCGCTTCTGCGAACTAATGACCGCATCTGCGGTCCAAGAACCGCAGATGTGGTTATGACAGAAGCAGCAAGCTTCAGTCATTCTCCAAATTCTAACTTCACTCGAGCCTCGCTCGTTTGACGCTCGGGGCTCCCGTGCCCCGCCCGAACATACCGACAAGTCTGAAATCACGAGGCGGGCCTACTCGAACCCTCGAAACACTCAAAACAACGCTAAATCGAGGAATCAACCCCAAAACCAAATGAATCAAATCGTTGAACTTCAAGTTCTTAATTCCCCTCCAACGGGTCAAAACGCCCTTAAACTACTCGGATTGACACCAAATTTTACGGGTAAGTCTTAACTGATATTTCCGACTTGTACCAAGTTTCGGAATCGAAATCCGAACCCAATACCTAGGAAAACAATGATTTCTTAGTTTATTTAAACCTTTGAAACTTTAACTTAACAATTTCACCTAAAAATTCATTACTCGGGCTAGGGGCCTCGGAATTCGATTCCGGGCATACGCCCAGGTCCCATATTTTCCCACGGACCCTCAGGAATCATCCAATCACGATTCCGGGTCCGTTTCCCCAAAATGTTGACCGAAGTCAAACTTGGCCTTTTTAAAGAACCTTAAAAAAGCAACTAGACTTATTCTTGCTCAAAACTCTTCTAAATTCCGAACCACCCGTCCCCGCAAGTCATAAATTAGCTAAAGCAAGTGCGAGAAGCCTTATTTAAGGGAACGTGGTTCAAAAAAATGCAAAACGACCGGTCGGGTCGTTACATTCTCCACCTCTTAAACAAACGTTCGTCCTCGAACGGACATAGAAAAGTACCTGGACTGCTGAATAAGTGGGGATATCTGCTCCGCATGTCCTCCTCGGACTCCCAGGTAGCCTCCTCGACCGGTTGGCCCCTCCACACTCTTACCGCAGAAATCCTCTTGGACCTGAACTGGCGATCCTGTCTATCAACAATGGCAACTGGCTCCTCCTCGTAGCCTAAGGTCTCATCTAACTGAATGGTACTGAAATCCAACACGTGTGAATGGTCGGCAAGATACTTCCGAAGCATCGATACATGGAAGACTGGATGAACTCCCAATAAACTGGGAGGTAAAGCAAGCTCATAGGCAACCTCTCCAACTCGCCTCAACACCTCAAAGGGGGCAATAAACCTTGGGCTTAGCTTGCCCTTCTTCCCAAACCTCATAATGCCCTTCATTGGCGAGACTTTCAAGAGAACCTTCTCGCTAATCGTGAATGATACATCACGTGCCTTCTGATCCGTGTAACTCTTCTGCCTGGACTGAGCTGTGCGGAGCCTCTCCTGAATCAACTTTACCTTATCCAAGGCATCCTGTACCAAATCTGTGCCAAGTAACTTAGCCTCACCGGGCTCAAACCACCCAATAGGAGAACGACAACTCCGACCATACAATGCCTCATACGGGGCCATCTCTATGCTGGACTGATAGCTATTATTGTATGCAAACTCCGCCAAGGGCAAGAACTGATCCCACTGCCCTCCAAAGTCGATCACACATGCTCTAAGCATATCCTCTAAAATCTGAACAGTCCGCTCCGACTGCCCGTCGGTCTGAGGATGGAATGCCGTGCTGAGCTCTACGCGAGTCCCCAACTCACTCTGAACAGCTCTCCAGAAATGGGAAGTGAACTGAGGGCCTCTGTCCGATATGATTGAAATCGGTACACTGTGCAACCTGACTATCTCCCGTATGTAAATCTGAGCATATCTCTCCGCCGTATAGGTAGTCGCCACCGGAATGAAGTGGGTCGACGTGGTCAACCTATCCACAATAACCCACACTGAATCAATCTTCCTCTGAGTCCGCGGCAACCCAACCACGAAATCCATGGTAATGCTCTCCCACTTCCATTTCGGAATGGGCATCTGCTGAAGTAGGCCACCTGGCCTCTGGTGCTCATATTTGACCTGCTGCCTTCTTCATCCTTCGCCACCAGTAGTGCTGCCTCAAGTCACGATACATCTTCGTGGCACCCGGATGGATGGAATACCTCGAACTGTGGGCCTCCTCTAGAATCCTCTCTCTCAAACCATCAACATTAGGAACACATACACGGCCCTGTAGCCGTAACACACCATCCTCGCCAATAGAGATCTCCTTGGCACCTCCCTGAAGTACCGTCTCTCTGAGGACCGCCAAATGTAGATCATCGAACTGTCGGGCCTTAATCTGCTCCAATAACGAAGACTGAGCAACCACACATGCTAGAACTCGGCTGGGCTCCGAAATGTCCAACCTCACAAGTCTGTTAGCTAAAGACCGGATGTCCAAAGCTAATGGTCTCATCTCGGCAGGAATGAACGCCAAGCTACCCATACTCTTCGCCTTTCTGCTCAAGGCATCCGCGACCACATTCGCCTTACCTGGATGATAAAGAATGGTAATGTCATAATCCTTTAGTAACTCAAGCCACCTGCGCTGTCTCAAATTAAGATCTCTCTGCTTGAACAAATGCTGCAAGCTGCGATGGTCGGTGTAAACCTCACATGACACACCATACAAATAATGCCTCCATATCTTGAGAGCATGGACAATCGCTGCCAACTCTAGGTCGTGCACAGGGTAATTCTTCTCATGAACTTTCAGCTGACGTGAAGCATATGCAATAACTCGCCCCTCCTGCATCAATACACATCCCAAGCCAACGCGAGAAGCATCGCAATACACTGTATACATCCCTGAACCGGAAGGCAATACAAGAACTGGTGCCGTAGTCAAAGCCGTCTTGAGCTTCTGGAAGCTCTCCTCACAATCATCGGACCAACAGAACGGGGCACCCTTTTGGGCCAATCTGGTCAGAGGTGATGCAATAGATGAAAAGCCCTGCACAAATCGCCAGTAATAACCTGCTAACCCCAAGAAACTCCTGATCTCGGTCACTGAAGTAGGACGTGGCCAACTCTGAACTGCCTCAATCTTCTTGGGATCCACCTTAATAGCCTCCCCTGACACTACATGCCCCAAGAATGCCACTGACTCCGGCCAAAACTCACACTTGAAGAACTTAGCATAAAGTTGCTGCTCTCGCAAGGTCTGAAGCACTAGTCTCAAATGCTGCTCGTGCTCCCCCAGGCTACGTGAGTATATCAGGATGTCGTCAATGAAGACGATGACAAAAGAATCCATATAAGGCCTGAACACCCTGTTCATCAGATCCATAAATGCCGCTGGAGCATTAGTCAAGCCAAAGGACATCACCAGAAACTCATAGTGGCCATATCTAGTACTGAATGCGGTCTTTGGAACATCTGAATCCCGAATCTTCAGCTGATGATACCCTGACCTCAGGTCGATCTTAGAGAACACCCTAGCAACCTGCAGCTGGTCAAACAAATCATCAATACGGGGCCATGAATACTTGTTTTTTATGGTGACTTTGTTCAACTGGCGGTAATCAATGCACATCCGCATAGTCCCATCCTTCTTCTTCACAAATAGCACTGGTGCACCCCAAGGAGATACACTGGGCCTAACAAACCCTTTAGCTAACAACTCCTCCAACTGCTCCTTCAGCTCCTTCAGTTCCTTAGGAGCCATACGGTACGGCGGGATAGATATAGGCTGAGTGCCTGGAGCCAAATCAATACAGAAATCAATATCACGATCTGGTGGCATGCCTGGAAGATCGGAAGGAAAAACATCGGCGAACTCTCGAACTACTGGCACTGAATCAATCGTCGTGGAATATGCGGTGGTGTCTCGAACATAAGCTAAGTAGGCCAAACACCCCTTTTCAACCATGCGCTGAGCCTTCAAGAAGGAAATGACCCTGCTAGACGTATCAACTGTGGAACCCTTCCACTCCAATCTCGGCAACCCTGGCATCGCTAGAGAAACAGTCTTGGCATGGCAATCTAGAACGGCGTGATATGGAGATAACCAATCCATGCCCAAGATGACCTCGAAATCGATCATGTCCAGCAACAGAAGATCCGCTCTAGTCTCGAGACTACAGAAAGTGACAACACAGGACCGGTAGACCCGATCCACAACTACAGAATCACCCACAGGAGTGGACACATGAACAAGAATACCCAAGGGCTCAGGAGAAACAACCAGAAAGCGAGCGAACAGAGACGGCACATATGAATAAGTAGACCCTAGATCAAATAATACCGAAGCATCTCTGCCACCAACAGAAATAATACCTGTGATGACGGCATCTGAGGCCAATGCATCCGGCCTGGCTGGAAGAGCATAGAATCTGGCTGGGGCACCTGATGGCTGGCCCCCACCTGACTGGGGAGTGACTGGCTGACCTCTCCCTGTCTGACCTCCACCTCTAGGACGGCCTCTACCCATCTGCCCTCCACCTCTAGGTGGCTGAGCGGCTGGAACCGGAGTCTGGGGCTGCTGGCCCTGCTGTAGTGCCTTACCCCTAAGCCTGGGGCAAGTCCTCCTCAGATGTCCCGGATCTCCACACTCGTAGCATGCCCTAGGAACCATAGCCTGCTGCCCCGGAGTCTGAGTCTGCTGACCTAAATACCCACTGGAAGAACCCTGTATGGCTGGAGGACGACCTGAACTCTCCGGCATGGCACTGAAATAAGGGTCAGGGGGACCATGGGGGCCTGAATGCCCACTGGAGAAACCCTGAATAGCTGGCGGGCGGTAGGAACTCTCTGGCATAGCACTGAAATAGGGGCGTGCCAGAGGCCCCCGGGCAGGTGGTGGTGCTGAAACGGGTGGCCTGCTAGACTGGCCCCTCCCAAACTGACCTCTGCCCCTAGCTGGGGCACCTCTAAACTCGCCGGAGAACCTAGCTCTCTTATCCTACTGTATTTGCTCTCTTACCCTCTGGCGATACCCCTCAATCCGTCGAGCAATCTCGACAACTAGCTGATACCCTGTACCCATCTCTACCTCTCGAGCCATACTGAACCGAATCCCGGGCTGCAACCCTGCGACAAACCTCCGCACCCTCTCCGCATCTGTAGGAAGTATCATGAGTGCATGGCGGGACAACTCAGAGAACCTCGCCTCGTAGTCGGTCACAGACATCTGTCCCTGCTCGAGCTGCTCAAACTGGTACCGCAGCTCCTCCCTCTCAGAGGGCGGAATATATCTGTCCAAGAATAACTGCACGAACTCACCCCAAGTGATGGGAGGAGAGCCCGCTGGCCTGCCAAGAATATAGGACCGCCACCATCTACGAGCCCTGCCCTCCAGTTGGAAAGTAGTGAAGTCAACACCATGCGACTCCAATATCCTCATGTTGTGCAGTCTGTCCCCGCACCGATCAATGAAGTCCTAAGCATCCTCATGACGCTCACCCCCGAAGACTGGAGGGTGAAGCCTGGTCCATCTGTCTAACAGCTTCTGTGGCTCACCATCCATAGCTGGCCTAGGCTGGGGTGCCGCTGCAGCAACTAGCTGAACCCCATCTGCGGGTAGTGCACCTGGAGTCTGATATACTGCAACTGTGTGGCCTGGTGCCTGAGCAGTAGGGCTCTGGGCTCCCCCTCCGGCCTGAGAAGTAGCTGGGTCTGCTGGAAATAAACCAGCCTGAGTCATAGTGTCCATGAACCGTAGCATGCGGCCCATGACCTCCTGAAATCCCGGTGCTGTCATGAAATCCGCCGGGGTAGGCTCAGCTGCGGGCACCTCGCCCTGCTCTTCAATGATAGGATCTGCCGGTGGTGCATCTGGAACGACTCTGGGATGCCCTCGCCCCATACCACGGGCCGGTGCCCTCCCCCGGCCTCTACCTTGGCCTCTAGCAACGGGGGGAGCAGCTCCTCCCGGGTCCGGAATGTCGGCAGTACGAGTCCTCACCATCTGTGAGAGAATAGAAGAGGGAAATTTAGTACACTGACCACTGCACGATGGAAAATGAATAAAGAGTAATCTTTCCTAACACCCTATAGCCTCTCGAAGATAAATACAGAAGATCTACAAGACTCTATTAGGTTTGCCCATAACTTGTGAGACCTACGTGAACCTAGTGCTCTGATACCATGTTGTCACGACCCATTTTCCATAATAGGTCATGATGGCACCCGACTCCATTGTCAGGCCAGCCAACGCGGAAGTGTAATTTAAGTCCTCATTTTACTTTTACCAAAAACTAATTATAACAGATTTTCAAAGTTAAAGCCATGAGTGGTAAATAAGGTATCAAAATAGTTATACAACCCAAAAATAAATGTCTACTAACGTGTGTGTGCCAGAACCTGGCGTCACAAGCTACGAGCAGCTAGTAGAATATACAACCAAAAGAATACTACACTACTCTACTGTCTGGATCAGAATAGACAGGAATAACAGTACAAAGAGAGACTTCTTCGGCTGCGGATCGACATGGAAGGAAAAGTAGCTCACCGTGGAAGTCCCAAGCCTGCTCACAACTGCGCACCAGAGAAATAACCGGATCCACCTGCCTCAGACCCTGTACATTGAAGTACAGAAGCGTAGCATGAGTACATAAACAATATGCACCCAGTGAGTATCCCGCCTAACCTCGAAGGAGTAGAGACGAGAGGTCGACTTGACACTCACTAGGGCCAAATAATATCATAAGTTTAGGTTAACAATAAAAGTCTATAACAGGCAACAATTTACAACTTGGCATATGAATCATATTCTCGCTGAGCTTCCGATTAATCATTTACTTTATTCACAATTATCCGTTCCTTTCGAGTCATGAAAGTGTAATTCTAATAGTTAACAAACTCAGGCAAAGCTATAAAAGCATGCGCAAATATGCCAAGGCGACAGCCCGATCCTACAGAAATAAACTGTACACTTGCCGAGGGTCGACGGCGCGCCTATAGATGCATCTATTCATACCGAGGCGATCGGCCCGATCCACAAATAAGTAGGAATATCAAGTATACACACAAGGCACATCAATAGTCATAATTGCCAAGCAAGACTTCAACATTTATACGAGTACGTTCTTATTCCCTTTTTAAAATCCCTAGCACATCCTAGGTGTTCATAGTAACAAGATATTAAATAGAGTCATATGAAATAAGCATGATGTGGGTCCTAAGCTACCCGGACCATTGACATAGTAGTAGCTACGCACGGACACTCGTCACCTAGCGCGTGCGTAGCCCCCGCATTTAGCATAATTATTCAATTATTAATCCTATGGGGACAGTTCCCCCTCACAAAGTTAGAAAGGAGACTCACCTCGCTCCAAAGCGCACTTCCAATGTCCAAGAACGAGCCCAAGTCCTTAATTCGAAGCTGAACAATCCCAAACTAATCAAACGAAGTAAGAACTAGTAAATAAAGGCTTACAAGGTCGAACTCTAACTATTTAGGAAATTTTCTAACCATTAACACAAGTTTCCTAAATTCCGACTCCGGGCCCACGTGCCCGGATTCCGAGATTTTCGAAGGAAGTTGTTCTCTATCACCTAAGGATCACAAATATATGATTTCTAGTTCATTACATGGCAAATTTTATGATAAATTCTTAGTTTTATTAAAACCCTAGGTCTAGCTCAAATCCTTGATTTTTACTAAATTTTTGGTGTTTAATCTACCTAATATACATGTATTTAAGCTAAGGATGAAGGGAAATTACTTACCTTACCAAGTTATGTGGAAACCCTCTCTTGGAAGAACCCAAATCGCCTAAGTGTAGAGTGAAAAAATGAGAGAAATGAGTTTGAGTTCGTATTAAATGAACCCTTCTGCCCCCAGTTATTTTCGCATCTGCGGAAGTATTTCCGCTTCTGTGGAATTTGGCCGCTTCTGCGGCTTTTGGGATTTGGGGCTCGACCGCTTCTGCGGGTTGGGGCCGCATAGGCGGAACCGCTTCTGCGGTCCCTGGGCCGCTTTTGCGGTTTCCCCTGGCCTGTCCCTTCTCCGCTTCTGCGATCTGATGACCGCATCTGCGGTCCCGCTTTTGCGGTCCAAGAACTGCAGATGCGGTTATGACGAAAGCAACAAGCTTTAGTCATTTTCCAAATTCTAACTTCACTCGAGCCTCGCTCGTTTGACGCTCGGGGCTCCCGTGCCCCGCCCGAACATGCCGACAAGTCTGAAATTGGCAGACCTACTCGAACCCTCGAAACACTCAAAACAACGCTAAATCGAGGAATCAACCCCAAAACCAAATGAATCAAATCATTGAACTTCAAGTTCTTAATGCTCCTCCAACGGGTCAAAACGCCCTTAAACTACTCGGATTGACACCAAATTTTACGGGTAAGTCTTAACTGATATTTCGGACTTGTACCAAGTATCGGAATCAAAATCCGAACCCGATACCTAGGAAAACAATGATTTCTTAGTTTCTTTAAACCTTTGAAACTTTAACTTAACAATTTCCCATAAAAAATTCATTACTCGGGCTAGGGACCTCGGAATTCGATTCCGGGCATACGTCCAGGTCCCATATTTTCCGACGGACCCTCAGAAATTGTCAAATCACGATTCCGGGTCCGTTTCTCCAAAATGTTGACCGAGGTCAAACTTGGCCTTTTTAAAGAAACTTAATGAAGCAACTAGACTTATTCTTGCTCAAAACTCTTCTAACTTCCGAACCACCCGTCCCCGCAAGTCATAAATTAGCTAAAACAAGTGCAGGAAGTCTTATTTAAGGGAACGGGGTTCAAAAATGCAAAACGACCGATCGGGTCGTTACATTCTCACGGCACCTCATGCCCATATCTCAATCACAACCGCATGGACAACTCACGTATCAACAATATCAATATAAGGATCCGCACGGACAACTCACGTGCTACATGGACAACTCACATGCCAATAACATAATTATCATGTACTCACGGCGCCTCGTGCCCACATCTCATATCACAACCGCACGGACAACTTACGTACCAATAACATAATTATCATATTCCCATGGCACCTCGTGCCCACATCCCATATCACAATCGCACGGACAACTCACGTGCCAATAACATAATCCGCCCGAGGTAGGCACATACTTTCAATCTCAACATGGATCAGATAATACAAGCACACATGGCATGATCGATAATTATCAAGTTTCGTACTCGTGAGCTAGAATAAGTAGCATGCTACAGTGTATGCATGTGCAAGTGTACTACTGCAGCCCAAATCAACAAGTATAAATCAAGGTTATCAATTAGCTCATCAAAACAACAAGACAAGTTACACAGAGTGTATAATAAACATAATGAGAATCACAACATTACACAAAAATCACCAACACAATAACCCCACATCATCACATATAATCCCTGATATGCCACCCTTATCTCTCCTATAGCCAATCATTATCGCTCCGCCCTGACAATATCAATAGCCACCCTTATCTCTCATATAGCCACCCGTATCACTCTACCCTGACAATATCAATATCCATCCTTATCTCTCCTATAGCCACCCTTATACTCCACATAACAACAACGGTGAATGCCTCCCTTATACTCCGTACAACAACGGCCCAGTTCACACAGTAATTCACATGTACTATCATCACAACAACACAATATGATAAGCTCGTAGTACAAGTGCCCGTAGGCCACAACCTTTCCAAAGATTTCACGATATCAATAATTTCACAACAAATAGCCTATGACTCAACACAACGTGCATGTTACTTCAATATCAACAACATGACTGGAAAAGTAACTCAGCAAGGAACAACATCTTATTTAATCACAATTTCAGAAAAATAGATTAATGCCTCTTGATAACTTCAATCAATTTATTGTTTAAGAATAAACTCAATAGTGCAAGTATCTCCACAAAAAGTCAACTTGACAATAAAAGAATTCACGAAATGGTTAGAGTAGTAATAATTCCAAATAAGCATATAAGAGTAACTCAGCAAGTAAAGAATGTGACAAGGCTAATAAAGGATTTAACAAGTGTCATCAATTTCTAATTTAATACATGAACATGCCTTAGAATTTAAACCGGCAAAGTTTCCACATATAAGCCTAAGTACGTACTCGTCACCTTGCGTACACGACTTTCACATTCACAATTAGCACAACCGACTCAATTCTTAAGGGGTAATTTCCCCACACAGGTTAGACAAGATACTTAGCTTTACGAAGCTAGGTCGATACTCTAAAATGGCCTTCTCCCATGAAACGACCTCCGGACGGCTTAAATCTAGCAAAAATAATTTTGTAGTATAATTAAAACTCATAAAAATAATTTCGGATAATAAAATTTCGACTTTCAATTCTATTCTAAAAAGTCAACCCGAAAGTCAACATCGAGCTAGCACCTCGGAACCCGACAAAAATTTACAAAATCCGAACGCCTATTCCGATACAAGTCCAACCATACAAAATTCATTAAATTCCAATATCGAATCGCCCTTCAAATCTTCATTTTACATTTTTCATAGATTTAATAATTTTCTCAACTTCTTCCATTAAATTCACAAATAAATGATGAATATAGCCATCGAATCATGAAATATAATCACTTTCGGATAGAGAACACTTACCCAAATCAAACTCGTAAAGAACTCCTCCAGAATCGCCCAAAACCCCAGTTTCAAAACCCCTAAAATGAGTAAAAATGGCAACCTTCGAATATAACCTTTCTGTCCAGGCTTCTTCGCATTTGCGGACAATAACGCACGCCTGCGAGCTCGCTTTTGTGACTAAAATGTTGCTTCTGCGGATGATCACTGGAGGCCCATTTTCGCTCCTGCACTACCTTCGCTTGTGCGAGGCCCAGGTACCGCACCCGCAATGCCGCAAGTGCGCAATAATTTTCGCTTCTGCGACCTCACGCCTAGCTGCCAGCCTCTGCTTCTGCGTCTTCATCTCCGCATCCACGATATCGCAGGTGCTGAAAATACTTCACACCTGCGACCACTGCCTAGTCCTTTCCGTTTTTGCTTCTGCGATCACTGCCTCGCCTATGCGGTCTCGCACCTGCGACCAAATCCATCGTAGGTGCGATCCCACCAATCCAGAACTCCTCAACATTTCATTAAGTCCAAAATACGATCGTTTATCCATCCGAAATCTACTCGAGACCCCCGGGACCTCAACCAAATATACTAACGCATCCCAAAATATGATACGGACTTATTAGAGGCCTCAAATCACACAAACAACGTCGAAGTTACTAATCGCACCTCTAATTGAACTTATGAATTTTCAAATCTTCCAACTTCTATAACTTGCACCGAAACATATCAAATTGATCCAGAATAACCTCAAATTTTGCACACAAGTCATAAATGACATAATGAAGCTATTCAAATTTTCGGAATCAAAATCCGAGCCCGATATCAACCAAGTCAACTCCCGGTCAAACTTATGAATATTTCAAAACTTCAAATTTCCGATTTTCGCTAAAATGCTTCAAATTATCCTACGGACCTCCAAATCCAAATTCGGATGCACTCCTAAGTCCGAAATCACCATACTAAGCTATTGAAATCATAAAAATGTCATTTTGGAGTCGTCTATACAAAAGTCAAACTCCGGTCAACTCTTACCGTTTAAGCTTCTAAAACAAGAATCCTTATTCTAAATCAATCCCGAATTATCCGAAATCCGAACTTGACCACACACGCAAGTCGTAATACATAGTACGAAGCTTCTCGAAACCTTAAGCACCGAACGGGATGCTAATTTTCAAAACGACCGATCGGGTCGTTACTGTGTCCTTTTTCGATCATGTTAATTACCTATTTAGAGTCACTGTTAATCTCTAGCGGCATTAGGTTGATTTTCTTAGCCAATTTCAGTCCCTGTAAAATTGCAAACAGCTCTGCTATATTGTTAGTTGTGTGAGGTAATCCCTTCATGTACCCAAGAACCCAGCCCCGCTCTTGTTCCTAATTACTCCTCTAATTTTCCAAATTCCTGGATTACCAATAGCAAAACCATCTATTCTAGTTTGCAGGAACCCCAATCAAGGGTTCCCATTTTACATTAATAGTAACCATCTACCTATAGGGTTGTTGTCTTCCAGTAATTAGATGAAATTCAGTGGCTCTGCGAATAGTATTCCTAATAGAAATAGTGTCCTTCTTCCTATTAAATAAGTTATTGTTTCTAGTTGTCCAAATATGCCAGAAACAGAAGGGGAGAATGTCTTCCCATAAAAGAATGATGTTAAACTTATAACTCCTGATTATATTCCATGTATTTAACTATTATGGTTGATCAAACTTGAGATGTTGAAGGAACACAGGTACGTTCCTGGGAAAGAGAGTGCTAAAATGCTTGTTTATTGATGCAGCTAAAAAGAATGTAAGAGATTGATTCACTAGGGTGGTCACAAAATATGCATTGAGATTGGATATTGGGATCAATAGATTGGAGGTATTGGCCAGTGGGAAATCTGCCGTGAAGTATTAGCCAAAGAAACAATCTTCACGCCCAACTCTAGTCCTAAAAAGGATCAGCGGTCGCTGTAAATGTAATCCAGTCTAAAAGTTCGTAGTCGAATCCCATAAAGAACTAAGGTTTAGCTACAACTGTTTATTGTCACTAAGAAGACAAGCTCGAACAATTTCTAAGTTATAAATATTAAGATTCTTATGTCTAACTAATTAACTAACAAATCAAAGTAGTGAATTAATAAATAGGGATACTAAGGGCTGGAGATAAAATTGGAAAAGCCTAGAATTGTGATTTCCCCAATTGTTGGAATCTTCCCGATATGTCTCCTACAATTTCGCCTAAGTATTCTCTACTGATCATGAGCACTCGAGTTATCATAATTCTCTCTCGAGCAACTATAATAATGTACTAGTCATATTCTCTCGAATTGCGCTAGCTCGCACTTTTTCATCGTTCACTATGATCACATCAAAGCTTCGTTATCTCTAATCCCGCTTTAAAACCCGCCGTATTGATCTCTCAAATAACTTGGGAGTGATGTTGTTTGACAACAACCTAAATATGCACTCTTTCTCAAGCAATACATAATAAATAGGAATAGTCAATTGATGGTCATTCAATCAACAACAATAAACACGTAGTTGAACAAGTAAGGATATTTAAAGGCAAAATTATATTAAAACGTAACAAGAATTCATCCTCCAAGAGGATCCATCAAAACCTAGAGTATAGAGTTTAACTACTCATAATATAAACAATCATATTCATATTAAAAAGCATTAAATTACAAATTAAAGAAGAACGGAGAGAAAAACTCTGATGATTCGTGCTCCAGAGTGTTTCATAGTCGTTTGTCTTTCCAATAATGTCTAACCCTTTAAAAACTAAATTTAAGAGGTATTTATATGTGGGGGTCCGAAGTCTAAACATCCAAAAATGGTGAGGAAATAAAAGTGGTTCGGGTAACATCGTCGGCGCGGGGCATTGTCAGAGGCACTAACATTACTCAGCTAGGCACTATCAGAGGCGCCAATGACAGTGCCCTCGACAAAGTCTTGCACTGTCTATGGCCATAACTTTTCATTACCTTGCACATCTTCTTTTATTGCTCCTTTTGTAGTTTTGAGGTACTATTTCGTATAATTTTTTTCTCCACTTCATGTCCAAGTATTCCTACGCGTAAAATAAACTCTATTAAGCTCAACTGTGGCACAAATTAGCATCCAAACAACAAGCAAGTAGGGTAAATAACGTCAAAATATATGGGATTATAGAACGACATCAACAACAAATTGAAAATTCTGTAGGTAACGAGCGCAAAACACATCAAAAAATTTATTGCTCGCTAGCCAAAGATAGTATAGTTTAATTATCGTCTCCACAAGGTTGGATTTACATAATGTTCAAGTAATTTCTGGCTTAATTTCTATTTAGAATGATTAACACTTTGATTAGAATGATTATAAATTAAATTTAACTATTAAAAGTAAAGCAAATGACAATTGATCACTAAGACTAGAGACTAGCAGAATTGGGTTGTTATCAGTGTGAGAAATAAGGGTCATGACATGATAGGTGCAAGAATGTTATTCAACAATTGAAATTGTTAAATTTCATTCTTAATGTTCTATTGATCCTTACGAATTCAACAGGTTATTATCAATACATATCAAACCCTAAGGTAAACTGCTCCATAATCATGGAGGAATTCATCATAAATAGAGTTAAAGAATACGAAAACATCAATCTAACGTTACAATCCAAACTTCTGTATTAAACTAATGAAAAGATGATGAAATCCTGTGTCTTGAAGCCTCCAATGCTCTCCAAAAGCTCCCAACGTCAAAAGTTCTCTAAATTGCATTTTGGTGTATTTATACCATGTAGGAATGAAACCGGACGAAACTACCCTCTCCGAGCCGAAGTGGTAAAAGTTGGACGAGACAATACACTACCATGACACATCGGGTGGCGCGCCATGCGCCGCACTAGTGGAAAAGTTCAGAGGCCTGTAGGAATTTTGCACTAGCATCCCGCAGCCCACAGCGCATGGCGGGGGGCAGCAGTGCATTTTCTCCGAGTAACCTTCTTTTCTCACTTTTGACAACCAAACTTGGTACTCGACCCTCGAACGTGATCCCGGCTTAATTTTTCAGTCTTCTACTCAGACTTCAATGCTTCAAATAATCGATTGTAGCTCCAAACTTGCTTCTTCACTCGAAATCACATCATAACGCATATAATAAGTACAAAGTACTAACAATTAGGCTAAAATACAATCAAGGTATAGTAACCGTAAGGCTAATTCGGAAAGGTGCCTTTTCACTGTAGACGGTTTAGCTTTTGCTATTTAATTACTGAGATTAAACAGTTTATGTAGGAGAAAAATCCCAAAAATAAGGTAAAAGATGAATGAAATTTTTAGTTTTTGAAAGGTGCCACGTCACCTTCCTTAGTCCCTAAATTAAATATATAGATGTTGATTCAACGTAATTCATGAATCATACATGCATACAGGGGTACGGTGTTGTGTCGAAAAATAGACAAATCCGAAAACAAAAAAGATAACGAACACCAAATTTAATGTGGATGTGATGTAATATACTAGCATTATAGTGAAAGATTCAATGAAGTCATACCATTTGATGCGAGTATAAATTTATGTGTAAAAATCCATTAAAATTGCAAGAAACTATGGATACGAACCCATAATATTTAAAATATAATGGGTCCAAACTGAAAACTTTAAATATTGAACACATAAAATTTGATTTTTAGATTTGCCTCTATGTGCATAGTCCCATATTTCATGCTGCTAAATCTGGTGAGTGCAATGCGGTTAAGGGAGCAGCAAATTTCTGGTTCTCAGAGAGGCAGGAATGCACCAAACAAATAATGAGCAACCAAATTAAAAGATTTTCGTGTATAAGTTTAGACAGAATTTGCAGATGAGTGCATTTACATTAATATGACACGGTTCCACATCAGCCAGCTAGTGTAGGTGCTGGGTAGTTTCTTTTACATTAATAAAATGATAGCCATATTCAAATATAAAATGCTCTGCATTGGATCAGCTTCATCTTCAAGTTTTATGTACTTCTTCTTGAAATAATGGATCAGAAATTAGGTCAACTTATTAATTTAATTAAATTAATTTGGGGAGCACAATCTACTAGTAGACACATTATTCTCAGTCAAAATAACACATTCTAGTGAATTAAACCTTGTTTTTTTTATTTTTTTTTATTTGAGGTGTAGAACTGGAATTGAATTATTAAGAAGGTGAGTCAAGGTCAATAACTAATTGCATTGAGAGTTTTTTGTATAGCCTGGTGGTGGCATGAAGTGCGGCATGTCCATTGCGTTAATAGCACAAAGCTGTTTGTTTAACCAAAAATATATCTTTCGGTCAAATATTAATTTTAGAAGAAAACGGGTTTCGGATAACCAAGTTTTGCCTCACTTTCTCAATGGTATCAAAGGAAAATAACAAGAATAAATAAGGAAATAATTGATTGTAAAGTCAATATAGAGAATTTCGAGAAAAGCAGAAAAGTAAAGTGAGTATATTCCAATACTGTCTCAGATGTCTTTACAAGTGAAATTCTCTTTTCTTATATAGAGGTTTACAAATATAACGTTTCCTTCCATTTATGCATAAATCATTATGAGTTTTAATGGTATTAATGATCTATTATAATTGGTAATCATAACTGTTCACGGGGATTTGTAACGATTCTGATTCCCCCTCCTCATTGATTGTAGGTTCATGAATCTTCCCTTTTTACTATCTTGAGTCATTCGTCCGTGTCTCTTCATCGACTAATTTAGGCTTTCCTCGTACCTTTTGTAACTCATTCATCTTTTATATTATAATATTTCAGTTGTCTTCTTCTCATTGTTCCACGTATCATGTCCTATCTACCAAATGTAGTTCCACGTGTATTATTTATTTTCAACCAATACAGATAGCCCCCCCCCCCCCCCCCCAACTTCTCAAATATTCTACAACTGAATATTTGGGAAGTGGTATGCATTTATGGCGGGAATTCTTTGCCGCCGTTTCCCAAGCATCATTGCGTTTTCTTTAGAACCGATGTGTTGTATGTCACTTCCATTTAATGCATGTGCCATATGGCCGTCAATGATTAGGTCTATGACTCCTCAGTGCTTTTTAAGGCTTTTTTGCGGCTGCGTCAGTCATGATGTGACTGATTCATTATGACGTTTCATCATGACTTACTTTATATGACGGTTGCTTCTTCTTATAAATACCTCATGCACCTTTAGTTTCACGAAACTTTCATCCTACAGTGTTCTTCTTCTTCACTCATTATTATTCTTCAGCATATGTTACTTTATTAGTTCCTTATACAACCATGTCTTCATCAAATCCCGATCCTCGCAAAGTAGTAATTGTTGATGAACTTCCCCCTTCAATTACCCATGTTAGGAGTAGAAGGGGTGGTAGATTGCGTAGCCTCGGTTCTATTTCTAACCATGGTTCCCCCTCTCAAGGTAGTGCTGCCAATCCATCTTCCTCTAGACCTAGGGCTTCTGCAACCCCAAAATCTTCTTCTAAAGATAAAGATTCAACCGAAGTCCTTCATGAACCAACTGTTGATCAAATTGTTCCTCAAGAGCTATCCTTTGTGACTGATAGTTGTAAATGCTTAATTTTTGCCATGTCTTTTTATTCTCTCTCTCTCTCTCTCTATATATATATATATATATGTGTGTGTGTGTGTGTGTATGTGTGTGTGTGTTCTTATTTGTGTGTATGTAGGTTTTGAGAGTTTTATTATGATTTAATTAAGAGAGGAACAAAACTTTGGGCTAATGTTATTTTAAAGTGAAATGGGCTAAAAAATCGGACCAAATCATTGGCCCAATTGCACCAACCCAGACCAATTGATGGCTTGCCAAGACCCGGATCAAAACGACGTAGTTTCGTAATAAAACTACGTCGTTTCACTAAATGAAACAAGATCAAATCTTACCCCTCCATTCCATCTTGATCCAATGGATCTCATTGACTCTTGGCCTAGGTATTTAAAGCCTCCAAAATCTGAAAAATTTCCCCATTTCCACCCATAATTCTTTTCTCTTTTTCTCTCTTATCACTCTCTCCCCCCTCTCTGCCACGCCGCCCCACCGCCGCCCGTCGCCGGCGGCCGGAAATCGCTGCCGGCCGGAAATCGCCGCCGGCGGCGGCAACCCTCCAATCCACCCCAAAATTTCACCATCTCTTCCCCTCTTCCCTTCTTTCTACCTATACCACTCATATCCTCCAAATCTCCACCAATCTTCGTAGATCTAAGCCTAACCGAAACCCTAGCCGCCACCCACCACCCCAAACTCCAAAAATTTTACACCACCGGCCTCCTCTTCTCCCCCTCTTTCCTTATCTCCGACTTAAAACCTCAAAAAACCCCACGCCGCCCTAGCGCCGCCGCCACTGCCGCCCACTGCCGCCCGTTTCTTTTCTCTAACCAGCCTCGAGCAAGGTTGTGTCGTTGATATTATTGAAACCGGACTCGGATTCACCGGAATTTTTTGGTTTCAAGAATATCAGCAATAGAAGCTTGCTCGAAAGTCGTACCACTGCCTATCGTCGTTTCCCGAATGCTCGAGTATATGATAAAATTGCAATCCCCGCCCCGTTATTAATTTTTTGATTTTTTTTGGGTTTTAGTTTAGAGTTAGTTTCTGTCTTGTTTCTTTATTTTAATCCATTTCTGATTATGTTTGTCTTTGTTAAATCGCTTCAGCGATATCGTGCGTTCCGTTTGGATTTAATAGTTAATTTTTGTTTGCTCATGTTGGTTCATAATACACGTGTTGAAATTTAATCACATGTTTTAATACTTGGTTTAATTTGAATCAATAGGTTGATATTGGTGTTGTTAAAATCTGAAATTTAGATATTTTTTAGGGTACTAGTAGCTTGCTTTTAGTAAGGTGGCTGAAGTGACCCTTTGGCTCCTGCCATAGCAGATTTCAGGCTGTCCTTTTACCTTTTGGACAGCCTTTAGCACACAAATTTAGCCTCGTTTGGACAGATTTTTGTTGAACCAAAATCTGTCCAAAAAGTTGGCTTTTCTTTGCCTATTTAAGGGCTGCCCTTTCTTCATTATAGGGGACTCCATCACACTTCCATAGATATTTTTAGAATTGCTTAAACACACAAAAACATAAAAAAAAATTCAGCTGTTGAACACATGAAAAGTAAGCTGAAATTATAAGTCTTAAGAGTAAATCTTAGAGTGCAAACTTTTTTTTAGAGAAATATAAGTCCTCTTTAGAGTTCGTTTCTGGGTTTCTTCTCTGAGTTTTCGGGCTGTTTTAACACGGATTTGCTGCTGAATTTGCTGCTGTTGTGCTGCTGTTTTTTATGCTGTTTTAATTGCTGGACTACTGTTTATTCTTTTGCTATCCAGGTAATCCTTTAAGACTCGTAATGTATAGCTTTGTCACTGTTATATCCAGCAAAAGTCGTGGCCATATGCATAAATATATTCAGTTGATACACAATGAAGTGCTATTCAATGTCCGATGCTTTTAGTTTTTTTTATTTGCTTTTGTTGTTCTGTTTAATTGGTTGAAAGGTTTCATAAGTTGTACTATGGTCTTTTGATTATCTTAAGTTGTCATCCTGTCTAGAAAAGCTGATATTCCATGTATTGTTGAAAATAAATAGTTTGAAAGATTATGGCACTCTATTTTTATAATATTAATTGCTTACTTGTTATTGTAAAGCTCATATGATTAAACCTCTATAGTTTTTTTTCGAAATTAAATGGGTTGCTGTTCCATTTTCTTTTCTTGTTAAGCTTGCTCCTTTAGTTACTAATTCATTTACATCGCATGACTTTGAACTTTTTCCATGTAGTATCTTTAATTTTGTGTGTCGGCCATTTTGTCAGATTTGCAAAAGTGGCTATTTTTGTAAATTGTGCGTTTATACAATTGTGACTATGTAGTTAATGGTCATAAATGCAAACTAAGTAAAGAACCAATATTGTATCAAGTTTGGGCCTTTTTGAACCAAAAAATAAAAGCTGGTCCATTTACCTTTAAACAACAAAATTACCCTTTTCTTCTATATAGCATTGGGCCAATAAAAATTCATTTCTTGGCCCATTTTAATAATAAATTCCAGCAACTCAAGAGCTTTTTACAAGCTGGCCCATTTCCCCTTTAACAAGAAGTTGGCCCATCCCTTTAAAATAGATAGAGTTGCTCCAACATTTATTTGCATAATATTTCCAACAATAAGTATAGAAAATAGCAATAAAAATTAGATTTTTTATACCAATTAAGTAACTCATTTTCTTTCAATTAATTAATTTGAACGCTTGGCAATTAGTAGGCGCGCTCTAATTCCACGGTTTCGCTTGCGTAACGTGATGTTCAACATTCAATAATTTAATTCAACAAGGTCATACAATATTCGTTTGATTTTTAGTTTAATAAACTCTTTGCCAAACTCGCGGATTCGCTTGCGTAGCGCGATAATTGACCTTTTAATAAATTTCAAAAAAAAAAATTAAATTCTTAGAATGTAGTAATTTTCCCAGAAGTAAATAACTTGCTAACAATTGTTTGTCATGACTGCGGATTCGCTTGCATAGCGCCGTTATGATTAAATAATAAATTTTGTCGATCACGCATTCACTTACGTAGTGTGGTTATGACATTTTTTTTATATTATTCAAAAACATTCTTTAAATTTTTCTAATAATCAAAAGATAAAAGCGGATAGGTAAAACATGAAAAAAAATATAAATCACAGTTTGTCCAAAATTAGTTCAAGCCAAGTTTAAGTCAATAAAGCGACCGTACTAGAACCACGGAACTTGGGGAATGCCTCATACCTTCTCCCCGGTCAACAGAATTCCTTACCCGAACTTTGTTTTCGCGGACCGATTAAAATAGAGTCAAACCTTCCTTTGACTAGGGATCCAAATAAATGGTGACTTGGAACACCGAAAAAAAAAATTAATTCCAAGTGGCGACTCTGAACAATAAAATAAGCCCTATTCAAATTTTGTCACTTTAATTGGAAAAACTCTTTGACCCATACACATATTATTATATCCTCTCGGGGGGTAGAAAAGGGGTGTGACAATAGTGAATCCATGAAGAGTCAAGTCTCTTCCATGGCTATTTCCCTTGGTCATGTTGATCATTACCCAACTCTGATCACCACTGGTCTTCTTGCTTTGGTTCGAAGAGAATGTAATTGGAAAGCCGACTTTCCAATTTTAGTCCCTGGTTCTAACCAAAGAATAACTTCATACCAAACTGGCTATTCCTTCGTTTATACATATCCTTTTACCCTAGGTTTTAAACCTCTTATTGACCTGGTAATCATTGAGTTCCGTCGTTACTTCAATGTGTGTTTAGGAAAAATTGGTCCTATTGTTTGGAGAGCTGTTGCATGCCTCCGTTATTTATCAAACATGGCTTCTATTCCTTTTACTTTTCGTCACCTACTCCATCTTTTCTCTTCCAAACTATTTCATGGTGGAGTTTTTTCCATTGTGGCCAAAAGTAAGAGAGTTTTAGTTAGCCCTGAAGATGATAGAGATCGAGGCTGGTATGCTCGCTTTGTTGCGGCTCCCACTAGTGCTTTGGTGGGTGAAGAAAACATGCCTTTTTCAAAAAAGTGGAATTTTGCACATAAGTACTAGCATTTTTTTCTTTTTCCTTCCTCACAGATTATTCTCATGTATACTCGTGCCTACTTTTTCAGCAACTATGGAAGTTTTTGTGGAGATTCCTAACTTCCGTGCTTGGGTAGGAAAGTTATTATCTGTTGCTCCTATGGAGAGAAGATCTTGGAAGTATCTCTCACAAAGTTTTGGGTGGAAAGTTAAGACACATGGTACTTTTTCCCACTTAGTCTTCTTTTTTTTCTTTTGCTAACTTAAGAGTTTTCTCACCGTGACTCTTTCCTTTTGTTAGGATTTCCCATTCGTGGTGTTAGTCGCGCTTCTGTTTCATCTGCAAGACTTACAGTGACTCTTGCTCAATAAAGGATTCTGAGCTCTTCTTTAAAGAGGAAGATAGATGGAGCCCGTGGCTCAGAGGGAGAGAAAGAACCAGAGGAAGGTTCTTTAGTTCGTAGACCTCAAGTTAGGAGGCGCGTTATTTCAGATGATGAAACCACACCTCCGTGAAGTTCAGTTCCCTTGAATGAGCCTGAAGATGCTACTTTAATGAGTTCTGATGAAGAGATAAATGTTCCCCTTGGTGACTTTACTGATCAACTATTTTCCCGTGGTTTTGATAATTTAGACTTTGGTCCCGTGTCTGAATAATTACCCCTTGCTTCTCTTCCGCCGTCAGTCCCCATTCATTCTCAATCTACCGTTCATGTTGCTGTTGCTATTGTTCCTCCTGTGGCTGTTTTCACTTCTTCAACTGTCCCTGTTGCTACTTCTTCTTATGTTGAAGTTGGTACTTCTAGTAGCAATAGGGTTATGAAAAAGGTTACCATAGAGTTCCTGAATGTGGTAATCTGTTGAAAAATTTGGTCAAGCCAACATATGGTTGAAACCTCTACTTGGCCTGGTTGAGAAGTCAAAGTTGGAAAGCCACAGCTCCTTAACATGGATGGATGATAATGTTCATTCATCTTTGAAGGTTCAAGTTTCAGCTTTCTCCTTATTTTCCTCATGATTGCTTACTTTTATTTGACAATCGCTTCATTCTTTTCTTTTGTAGATTAACTTGATAGGCACGGAGCTTATAAAGAGAATTGTTAGCAGTGAGCAGCTAGTCAATGACTATCGTACTGAAGCGGATAACTGGAAGGAACAATTCGAGGGTCTTCAATTAGAGAAAGAAGTTTTAGCCGAAGAGAAGTGTGCTTTAGAACAACAAGCAAGGATGATGGCGGTGAAATTGGCAGTTGAAAAAGCCTCAAGTCAAGTTGGGAGAGACAAGGACATCCTTGAGTGTTCATTTGCAGAGAAAATTTCTAAAGCTACCGAGAACATAAGGGGTTGGAAAGAACTCCTTAATCAGAAGGAGACTTATGCTGGGGAGCTAGTTCAGACACTCACTCAAGTTTAAAAAGACCTCCGTGTCTCTTCTAATAAGATCTAGTTCTTGGAGAGTTCCTTCTCCCCTAAAGTTTCTTATGATGCTTCTTTGATTGAGAAAGAAGAGTTGAAGGCTGATGTAACGACCCGGCCGGTCATTTTGAATAATAAAATCCCGTTTCCCCATTTACTACTAAATTCATGCTTTATAGTTGTTATGTGACTTGCCGGGGTAATTGGTTCGGGTCCGGTGAGGTTTTGAAATGAATTTAGACACTTAGTATCCAAGAAGAAAGCTTAAGTTGAATAATTTGACCGGAAGGTGAAATATGTGTAAACGACCCCGGAATAAATTTTTGATGATTCCAATAGCTCCGTATGGTGATTTCGAGTTTAGGGGTGTGTCCGGATATTTATTTCGAGGTCAGTAGCTAAATTAGGCTTGAAATGGCAAAAAAAAAAAAAAGAAATTTAAGTTTGGAAGTTTGACCAGGGAGTTGGCCTTTTGATATTGGGGTCAGAATCCAGTTATGAAAATTTTCCTAGCTCCATTATGTCATTTATGACTTGTGTGCAAAACTTGAGGTCAATCAGACTTGATTTGATAGGTTTCGGCATCGAATATAAAAGTTGGAAGTTCTTAGTTTAATTTCATCAAGCTTGAATTGGGGTGTGATTCGCGGTTTTAGTATTGTTTGATGTGAGTTGAAGTTTCGACCAAGTCCGTATCATGTTTTAGGACTTGTTGTATATTTGGTTGGGGTCCCGGGGGACTCGGGTGTGTTTTGGATCATTTTGGGCTACTTTGGAAGCTGATTTTCTGACATCTGGTGTTGTTATTCATGTTCGCGAGTAGCCTCTCGCTTTCGCGAAGAAGAATTTGGCTTTTGGAAGTTTGTTCTTTGCGTTCGCGAAGAAGGAAATCTCGGTTGCTCATGTCTGACTTCAGAGGTTCATATCTCACAATCTATAAGGAATTTGGAGATTATCCAAAAATGAAAGTTGTAGCCCTTTGTGTCTAATTTTCAGAAATTTAAATTGATTGGAATTGAGATTTGTGTACAAAAAGTTATGTTAGTTACACTACAGGCTATCCGGGGAGAGTTCGAAAATCTCTGCTGCACAGGGTTGACTTTGGAAGCTTATATCTCGCAATATATAATGGCTCAGGAAACGAGCAACTATGAAACTATAGTCCTTGGTGTCTAGTTTTCAGAACATCAAACTATTTGTCATTTGGAGTTGTGTGCAAAATGTTATGACCATTATACTAAAGGCTGTTTGGAATGAGTTTGAAAATCGCTGATGAGGAATTTGTTCGTCGCGAACGCGAAGAACAAACCCTTGGGCAGCAGAATAAAGTCCAAATTCGTCCCATTCTTCCATTTTTGGACCAAGAAAGCTCGGGTGGGGCGATTTTTTGAGGGATTTTCAGATAAAACCACGGGGTAAGTATTCTTAACTTAATATTGGTTAGATTACCCGAATCTATTACTAATTTTAGCATTTAATCTGTGATTTAAGTTGGAAAAAGTTTGAAAACCCTCTGGGATAGATTTGAGGATTTGGGGGTCTAGTTGTTATCGGAATTTAGTAATTTTGGTATGGTTAGACTCGTGATTTGATGGGCTTTCATATTCCGTGACTTTCGTCAGATTCCGAGACGTGGGTCCCATGGGTGAATTTTGAGTTAATTTCGGATTTTTATTGAAAAATGTAGTATTTTCTTATGGAATTGATTCTTGTTGATACCCAATTTTTCCTTGTATATTTTTTTTATATGAAAAATATCTTTAAAATAGCATATATACGCATATATAAGTATATCCAAGTATTTTACTATTTATTCCCATAATTCTTAAGGTTTTAAACTGATTTATTTCCTTTTCCTCCATAAAAGCCCAATGATTATTTTCAAAATTATTACTTTTTGGTAATTTAATTATTAGGATTTTATATTTATACTGAAATATAGCTAACGTAATTTTTGTATATTTTTTACAAATTTATTTAGTATTTTAAAAGCTAAATTGCATATAATTGCAATATTAGCCTATTTTATGATTTAATTGCGTTTATAATTACAAAATTGGCTTAGGTATTTTTAATCTAATATCTATATATTATTAATTAATTTAGTACCTTTAATTTGTTTCCAGAAAATATTTTACTATTTTTTATAAAATAAATAAGGGAAAATGGCTATTTAGATGTTAGCCTGTTTTTATTCCAATTTTGGCCATATTTGGCACCCATGATCCAACCCAATTTCAATTTCAAATTGCCCAGCCCAATTCCTAAAACTACCCGACCCACAGCCCGTCTAAAATGACCCGCTCGGGTCTCCTTTTAATCCCAGCCGTTGATCTAACAGATCAACGACTCACGTTCTCCTTACCCTTTTTAATTTACCAACACCTCCTAAACCTAAATCATTTTCACCTACCAACCGCCTCTGAACCCTCCCATTCTCTCGAACTCTCTCAACCACTCTCAGAAACCCTAGCCACCATCTCTATCTCCACCACTTCCACCCTAAAGCCACCGAAATCCATGGCTTCCAAGGCCATTGGAGTCCTATTCCCACCTCCTATAACTCCTACACGCCTGGTTTTTGAAGGTTCAGGGCCTGACCACGACGAAGCTTGGTCCAGGCCTCGCTTGATTCGAGTTCTGTGGCCATCTCCGGCCTAGCTCCGGCATGCCATGGCTGTTCGAGCCTGATTTTGATTTCTCCGGCTTAGATCAGTGACTTTTCCAAGCCTTTCTCACTACTGGGGTTCTTTTGAAACCCTAACCCTTCAAGGTTTTTCTGATTCCTTTAGATCCGTCGTGTATCTATGCTTCCCCTAAGCTTTTAAACGATTTTCTGGCTTTTCTTCCAAAAAACTACTTTCAAAACCATTTCTTTTCCGATCTAGGGTTTTCTAAAAGCATTTAAACGTTTCTCTGACTTTCTTTTCCTTTCGTGCGTATTTGCCTCTACTGTGTTCTTGTATTTTCTTCTATCGTGTTCTTGTATGCTTCTTGTATATTTCTTCTACTGTATTTTCCTATACAGTGTTCTCGTTTGCTTTTTCTACTGTATTTTCCTCTAATGTGTTCTTGTGTGTTTCTTCTACTGTATTTTCTATTATTATGTTCTTAAAGCGTTTCTTATTAAGTTCCATCTACTGAGCTCTGTTTAAGTTTCTTCTAAAACTTCTTAGCATGCTTTTTCTACTGTTCTAATCAATTTTTCCCGTTATGTTTCATATTATCTTCTTCTACTCTATTTTTCCTTTGAGCTCTTCTACTATGTTCCGCATGTTACTTTTCTATCATGTTTTCTCACAAGTTTCTGTTGCTGATCGAAATATGTTAGAGTTTCAGTTCTTCTTTGAGACTTCTGAACCTGCTTCAATTAAATTACTTGCCCTCTCATCTTTGCACTCGATTAATGGCGGAAACCCTAGAATTTGGAGGTTCTTCTGAGTTTGGACATCCTTGTTTTCATACGATTCTGACTTTTTGCTAAATTCTCCTAAGACCTTTTGCATTGGACCTTTTGTATGCTACTGGATACTATTTCGCTTCTGCGTTACTGATTTATGTGGTAGCCATTATCTACTGATTTTTGCAAAGGCATGACATTTTCTTTCAACTCAACACGTTTGTATGCTTTTTATATATGAAAAACTTCCCTCTAAAGTGTCTTTCAAAGTTGTGACCAGTTCAGACTTCCTTCTGAGTAAGTCTGATTGATTTCATTCCATTATTTGCTGATTGCCTTGAGATTCGACTTAACTTAAAAAACCTTTTCTCATCTTTTCTGACTCGGTTCATTCATGGACCAATAATTGCAAAATCTTAGACCCTTTGATTTACTGGCTGCTAATTGATTTTCTTACCTCATTTGTCAACCGTGTATTTCAAATTCTGTCCTTAAATAACTCTCTCATGTATTTACCCTAATTGCCTACTTTGCACAAAGTGCTTAGCCAATTTCTTTTCTTAAATAGTTCTTACCCGTTTGAATCTGAATTCTTTGATTAAAGGAAGTCTTGTGTGATTGATTCCTAATTGATATTCAGTTCCATAACTGTTTTCTTACCTTATTTCCGCCTGATTTTCACACTATAAATGCACAACTTTTTCATGAAGAAAAAAAAGAAAGCATACAGTCTTCCTGACTTACACTTATACACAATAATATTCTCTCTTCTTGTCTGCACTATGGCCTGTTTACAAGACTTACTGTTTTTCTCTACTTGATTATTTGAAACTAGTATGTCCTGATTTAAGCTTCAGCATCACAACAATGTGTTTATTTATAGTTTGTGTATCCATGTCTATATGCTAATTCTGTAGAGCTTAATATTTCAATTAGCATGCTGCTTTCTTTCTGTTTGTTTCTGCTATTAATCCCAATTCCCTACCCCTTATGTGTTTGAGCATATGGTTCAAGACATGGCAATATGTAAGTTATTGTCCATGAATTAAACTTGATCCTTTGGGATCCTAATCTCTAACAGTGTGTTCCAACAGGCTGTGGGTGTGCCAGTATTTCCCATTGCTGGGTATGCCTACCAGACTGTCTTTGCTTCTTTACCACCTCCCTATACCCCTATGTGTACTGGTTTGAGCTGTTTCCCTTTTCCTTTCCCCTCTTAGAACTTTGTTTCTCCACTTGCACTCTCTCTTAGTCCCATGTTCTGCCCCCCTCTTGTGAGCCTTGCCTTGGGACCTTGAGTTCCCTCTGAACTTGGACACTTGAGGGCTGGCCCTTCCACACTGCTCTATGTCTTAATCTGGTGATACATTTGGGTGTGAGCACTGCCCAGAGTCCACATGAGGCTCTTAGGGAACTCTGACACATCCAAATGGGAGAAAGACTTTGGATCATGATCTCTTTGGAGTTGGTTTACTTCATACTTCAGACAGGAAGCCTGAATCAGTCTCTCCTTGGTTGTACTTTTTTTTTAATTTATGATGTATTTTCTTTTATCTTCGTTCTGGGCTGTAATAATTTTGTAATAAACTCTTGGGGATGGCTAGTGAAAAAGGGAGGGGATAGCTATGTATGCGAAGGGTAGATAACTTGCCTATATGAGTATTTCTGAATTTCTGCACTCTCATATAGATACCATGTCTGTAGGAATTCTGCATTCTCTCATATAGGTACCATGTCTATAATTACCTGGAAATCTGAATCTTGCATATGCACATAGAAAACAAGCCTATAGGTCTTTCTGAATCCTGCATCTACATTCTTCATCATGCAATCATGTTTATAGGTCTTAATCAACCAACTGCAACTAGATATCATGTTCATAGGCTTTAAAATGAAATTCAGCACCTAGATATCATGCTTATAGGTTTTCTGCATTTTACCATGTCTCTTAAAAGGGGTTTAAATCAACACGCATAGAAAGCATGTCCATAGGATTTATTAATCAAGTCCGAGTCATGTCACTCGCTTATAAGTCTAAAACCAGTAATAATGACGTCCATCAGTTGCAGAACTTATGATCTCTTGCTAAAACTTGCTTTCTTTAATAACTGATGACTTTCTTAAATCAGTATGTATTCACTTTATTTCATTGTTTCTAAAATCAGTAGATATCATGCCTATAGGACCCTCGTCCAACACCTAGGCAAGCCTTAGGGCTAAAATTATAAACTGAATCAGATTTTTATTAGCTACAACCAACAGGCAGGCCTGCTTCGGGCTTCTTATCTGAACTATGTAATAAATCAGTGGGCCTCAACCTTTAAGTTTAATCAGACCATTAAACAGTATGTGTAAGTCATGCTAAATTATGTGCTTTCTTTGGTTTAAAGGAGGTCTATCTGAGCCCTTCACTTGTTTATGTGTTTTCCCCCAACTTGCTATACGTGTTTTTGTATGTCGCCTTAGAGTTTTTGCCTTTGAAACTATAAACAAGCCTAATACCCCTTCCCTTTAGGATTAGTAGTCCTAACTGCCTCCTGGACTGATAGGATTGGGGCGGGTAATAGCATGCAATAAGTGAACGAGACCATTCCGCGCTTTAATACCTTAACGGGGTGGGAAAGGGTAGATATGGATATGATGACCACGCGATAACATCACGTGTAGCCCCTCACTGAGGAGTGATTACCGGATGTTGTGTGGGGTGATCCATATTATTTATAAACCTAGGACCCCCCCTTCCCTTTGTTTCTTTGATTCTTTGCTTCTTTTTTCCAAATTTTAAAACTATTTCTCTAAGGAAAAATCGGTGTTCCTTTCATTCTTTCTAATTTTGTTTATTTGTAACCATTATGTGAAAATCCCCTCTTACTTGAAGTTTTATTTGCCTATGTGTTATTTGCACTTAAGTCACAACAATAGTTTGGCCGGGAACCACACTAGTGGATCCTGAGGGGTGCCTAACACCTTCCCCTTGGAATAATTTCAAGCCCTTACCCAATCTCTGGTTACTTGACTCAAACCCTTCTTAGTGTCCTAATGCACTTAAATCATTAGGCGGAGACTCTTCAATTCAAAATCCAATTCCCAAAAGGGAATGAGTTGTCTTCCCGAATGTCATAAACCCGATTTCGCGAGAAAAAGAGGGCGCGACAGCATGGCGACTCTGCTGGGAAATTTCTTTTAGGCTTTTACCATTTTAGGCTATTATTGTGACTTCATGCCTCTTTATATGTCTTTATTAGCTTATTGCCTTTAGGTATTTAATTCCCTCTTCTTCTAAAAAACTAACTTGTCTTTTGTGTCTTTCCTTTTTCTTTATCGCTTTCCTTAACTACTTTCCTTTATTACTGTTTTAAATTATGAAGAACTGTTGTAATTATTGCTTTATAACGTGCAACTACGGGACAACTTGTTTAAATTATTACATAAGCATGTTTTCGATATCATATTCCACTCGTGCCAAACAAAATACCATAGCAACGCTTATAATGAGTGGTTGCGCTCTTCCGATATTATCACCCCCTAAATCCGGCAAAGGCATATTTGCGGTAAGACCAGTCAATCAATGGTGTAGTCGACGGTTCCACGCCTTTCCCTCTTGAGTTGTCCGCTCAAGGGTACCAATCTAATACCCCATAAAAACCTTACTCTGTTTAATTGTGCATGCATCATGGTCAAACCTAGCCAAGTCAGTTATGTTGTCCGCATAATGACTCTTTAAGACAACATTGTCCAAAGTCCACTGGGTTTCCCTAAAACCCAAACGGACACTACCACGTTTTGTGCATTTATTTGGAGAACTAAATGCTTTTATGCCAATTATCTATATTTAATAGTCGAATCATGAGGCACGAAGTCCCCAGATTCGGCATGGTCACCAACATCCACCCAAAATTGCTAAGCTGGTGGGAGGATCTTCATCCCAGCGATCAGACTCTTGTCCGAAAATACCTAGGAAATCTACTTTCTCTCCTGGAAATCCAACCCAACAACAAAATCATAGAAGCTGCTACTATATTCTTGGATTGTGATAGGTCTGTGTTCCACTTCGGAGACGTTGAGATGACACCCCTGCTCGAGGAAATAGGAGGACTGGCTGGTATACCGTGGGAAACTCCGGGTTTGTTAATGCCGAAAAACCGCAAGGGTAGAGGTTTTCTCAAAATGATGGGTTTAAAGAAGAATCCAGACTTGACATGCTTGAAAGTGTCGTACATTCCCTTTGACTATTTGTATGAAAGGTACGGTCACAGCAAATCTTACCGTACCTATCCTGATGAGTTTTCCATTACCTCATTAGGTCAGATCCATCGAAGGGTCTTTGTATGTATGTTCTGTTTTCTGGGGATGATTGTGTTTTAAATGAAGAAGGCAAGAATCCACACCCGACTAGCCATGGTCACTAAAACTTTAATGGAAGGAATTGGAGGGCAACCATTCAGCATTGTGCCAATGATCGTCGCAGAAATATACCGAGCCCTAGAGAAATGCCAACGGGGAGCTAGTCACTTCGAGGGTTGCAATTTGCTACTTCAGCTGTGGCTCATGGAGCATCTACAAAAGGGTGAATACCGACAAGAGATCAAACGAAGTGACTGGGACGATTATATCGCTTTCCATCACCCAATGCGAATGAATTATATCCCTGATATTTTTGCTTAACCAGAGGATGCCAAAGGATGGTTCCAGCTACTTGATAATCTGACCGAGGAGCAAGTACAATGGATGTTCAAATGGTTTCCAACCGAAGAATTCATCGCCCTATCCCGAGATGCACCTTTTCTGATATTGATCGGTCTGAGAGGAACGTACCCTTACGTCTCTCTCCGAGTTATGAGGCAAGCTGGTAGGAAGCAGGTTGTACCCAGGGTCGACAAGATGAGTCATTTCCGGGCTGACGATAGTCCTTACAAGTGCCAAGCTCATCATATGTGGCACTGTAAGACCGTCATGGGAAGAGATACAATCGAACTAGATAGATACCACGTCGGTTGTACTCCTTACTATTCCGGTTGGTTGGAGGATAATCACAATGGTCTGGGTCAACCCGGGTTTGTTCGAGGTCACAGAATCATCGTTGAAAAGGCTGAAGCACAGGTCAAGTACAACCAACTGCGCAAGAGGATTCGGGAATGTGAAAGTGAGCACCGTGAAATACAAGAAGCCAACCAAAGGCTGATTGAAGAGTGGAAAGACATGGCTGTCAGTGCCAACAAGCGACTGGGATACTTGGAGCGGGGTTTAGTTGAGCTGGAAAGGAAATTTCTTAAAAGGATCGAGGATTGCCAGAATGCTGAAGGAAACAAGGGCGGGCACCTAGCCAGAGCCTACCTGTTGCTGGGACTTCGCGAGCTGGTGAAGCTGTTCGATGGAGCCAAAGATGCTGAGTCTGGAGAAGGTCCTTCTGGGACCAAATAGATAGGAGTTTTCATTTCTGCTTTATAAAATGTAATAAGGTCTATGGCCGCTAGTGACATTTTATTTCCTGTTATTTAGTGTCGTTTTGGGATTCGTCTACTTTTATCAATAAAATAAGGCATTTAACATACTAAGTTCTCCGAATCAACTTGTCGCTAGGCCTACCTCAGGCACAAAGAGTTTCCCGAAACTAGGACACGCTTTATTTTTCCGCACTATGTGTTTAAATATTGCGACATTTTGTTATGAACCTCACTGACTTGTTACCTTTTGTTTTATTTTTTCCGTTTATTCCCCTCCCCAAAGGTTAGTTCGTGAACTCTAGCAACATCATCATATTTTATGAGATCCAGGGGCCCTCCACCTAATCCTCCTCCCAGTCCTGTCAGACACAAAAACAAAGGAAAAATGGAACATTCGAACAACTCAACTGAACGGGTAGAGGTTACTCATGGTACTCTGGTCCCCAAGGAAAATGCATCCGAACTAGAACAAAAGCTGTTGAAGTTTCAGGAAGAACTTGATCAAGTCCGGAATCTGGCAAATCTGTCATTTTCCCTCACCACTCCAGAGGTTACTTACCCAAATACTCAGAATCCTGTACCTCCGCAAAACATCCCAAAGCAACAAAACCATCCCACTCCTCACCACCACTGCAATGCCTGCCATACCTCAAATAACACTCCACTGCTCATCCCAGAACTCGAGAACTCCACAAATGACCACTGCCACACCCAACATAATACCCCGATCTACATGGAGACTGTGCCACACTCCACCCAGCCCATTCAAGCACACCCGAGTCCGATGATAAGGACTTGCTCATCAGAAATCTGGCCGAAGAGCTTAAAAAGTTGACTAGCAGAATTCAAGGTGTTGAAGGTAGTAAGGGAATTGAGGGGCTAAACTATGAAGATCTTTGCATATAGCCCGATGTCGAACTGCCCGAGGGGTACAAACCTCCCAAGTTCGAGACGTTTGATGATACATGGGATCCAAGGGTCCACTTGAGAACATACTGTGACAAGCTGGTCGGAGTGAGAAGAGACGAGAAAATCCGAATGAAGCTTTTCATGAGGAGCCTGAAGGGAGACGCTTTATCTTGGTACATTAGCCAAGATCCAAAGAAGTGGTCGAACTGGGTAAGCATGGCGTCTAATTTTATGGATAGATTCAGGTTCAACACAGAGAATGCACCAGATGTGTTCTATATTCAAAACTTGAAAAAGAAACCCACAGAGACCTTCCGTGAGTATGCTACTTGATGGAGATCAGAAGCTGCTAAGGTTAGGCCTGCTTTGGAAGAAGAGCAAATGAACAAATTCTTCGTTCGGGCCCAAGACCCACAGTATTATGAGAGACTGATGATGATCGAAGGCCACAAATTTTCTGACATTATCAAGCTAGGAGAAAGGATCTAGGAAGGCATCAAGAGTGGTATGGTTACGAACTTTGAAGCCTTGCAAGCTACCAATAAGGCTTTACAGTCTGGTGGTACGTCAAGGAAAAGGGACGTAGGTGCTGTAATGGTTGCACAGAGGACCAAAACCCCTATCAAATACCAAACCTATGCAATGCCTCCACTCACCTATCAACCTACTCCGAATTACCAAGCACCCTCACCCTCTTACCATACTCCACCACACACTTATCAACCATCCCCACCTCCCGCATATTAGCCCACTTCACCCAAATACTCCCAACCAGCACATGTTTATCAAGCCTACAACACCCGATCATCCCACTATCAATCACCTCCCCCACATCAAAAATTCCCTAGACCTCGACCAAATTTTGACCGCAGGCCTCCCAAACAGTATACCGCCATTGCTGAACCAATTGACCAGCTGTACGAAAGGCTCAAAGCTGCTGGTTATGTCACCTCTGTCCCTACTATAACCCCCGCAAACCCTTCTCAGTGGGTCAATCCTAATAAATCCTATGCGTACCATTCTGGCATGAAAGGACATACCATTGATGAATGTTGATCTCTGGAAGATAAAATCCAGACTTTGATTGATAACAAGACCATTGTAGCTAAGGAGCCTGCTCCGAATGTCCGCAATAACCCTCTGCCAGAGCACAAGGGCGGAGGTGTTCACATGATCGCGATAGAGGATGACTGGGACCCCAAGGGATCGATCGGTTTAATCACAGAAGGTGACGACCCAAAGAAACAAATAGTCACCCTTAATCCGATCATGGTCCAGATTCAGCCCTCTGGACACGCCGAGGTAAATATGTCCATGCCACTTGAGTTTGAAGCACCACCATCTGCAAAGACGCCAGCACCAATTGAGGTTGAATTCGTGTCTCCAACAAAGGCACCTACACCATTCGAGATTGCAGTTTTACCGCCCAAGGTGCGGGCTCTGTTCGGAGTAAAGATAGCCACGCCAATTCCTGTGGTGATGTCAGCCATAACACCGTTCCATACGAAGGCTATACCATGGGACTACACAGCCGAGGCAAGAAGAAAAGGGAAGGTCAAGTTCGGGGAAGCTGTTGCGGCACAGGGTATAACGAGTACCGATAGGGTTTATACCCGGAACATTTGGTTGAGTCAAGCAAGCAGGCCTCTAGCCGGCCCACCATCACAGAAATCGAGCTCGACGATCTATGGAGAAAGATACAAGCCAAAGAATACTCAGTCATTGATCAGCTGAAGAAAACACCAGCACGGATTTCTATCCTTGCTTTGCTACAAAGTTTCGATGCACACAAGAATGCCTTGCTAAGAGCGCTGAGTGGGGTATATGCACCAAGTAACATCACCTGCGGAGAGATGGCAAACATGGTAGGGCAGGTATTGGAAGTCACAAAATCACTTTTCACGAAGATGAGCTGCCGCCAGAGGGGTTGAGTCACAACAAGGCATTGCACATCACCGTGCAGTGCGAAGATTATTTTATCACAAGAATCCTAATTGATGGAGGGTCCAGCCTCAACATTTTTCTGTTGATAACACTCAGTACATTAGGAAAGGGGCTGCATGAGATCAAGGATGGGGCCATCAATGTCAAAGCTTTCGACGGATGCCAAAGGTCCACTATTGGGGAAATTAGCTTGTGTTTGCAAATGGGGCCTACTTGGTTTGATGTTGATTTTCAAGCGATAGACGTGCCGGTATCTTATAATTTGTTGTTGGGACGACCATGGATTCATGCCGCCGATGCCGTATCGTCAACACTACATCAGGAAGTGAAGTTTGAGTGGAATCACCAAGAGGTGATCATTCACGGCGACGGTAGCAATCCCATATACAGTCGCTAGACTATCCTAGCAATAGGAGGCAGAAGAAGGATAGGCGGGGAAACTAACCACCACATCGGGCGAGTCAACGCCGCTGATAAAGACAAATGGTGGGACAACAAAATTAAAAGCATATTGAACTGGAGCGCATACAAACCTGGCGAGGGACTTAGCAAGAACCACCAAGGAATCGCTAAGCCTATCAAACTCAAGAAACATTGCACCACATTCGGATTGGGATATGAGTATACTTGGGAGGAATTCAACCACTGGTCGCCACCATGGCGCGGCCCTTACTATCCATTGGAGCAGCCAATACCATGCTTGGAACAGATTTTCCAACCGGCCGAAGTTATCTATGGGTCAGAAGAAGAGGAAACACTGTCAACAGTGATGAATTTGTTCTCGGAAGACGATGATACGGATTGTTGCATCATTTTCGAGGAGGAGGGGGAGGAAGGCCCTTCCATACAGGCTGTAAGCAGAGGAGCATGCCTCAATAACTGGACCGTCAGAACCACCATAGCCCGGCGACCCTCGGGGTAGCAAGGCTGAACAAGCGTCATGCACTATTTTCTTTTATTTTACTAGTTAACTTTCCTTCTGCATTTTAAATTTCGCAAGAAAGAGCTCCAATGTTCAAAAACAGTTATGGAATTTACCAAAGCATTTCGATTTTCTTTTAAATCATACTCTTATTATTTTCTCTCATTACTTTATTTATACAACATTACTATTACTTATCTTGATGAACCGATGACTGTGACATACAATGAGACAACGCAACAAACAGACATAGACTCAATAGAAGACGACATATCGAAAGAGATCGTTAAGGAAGTCGAGAATTTTGAAAATAGGCCAAGGTCCAACTTGGACGAGACCGAGATTGTTAACCTGGGAGATGCAGAAAACGTCAAAGAAACACGAATCAGCATTCGCCTATCGTCATCAGAAAAGAAGGGATACACAGAGTTTCTAAGAGAATATGAGGACATATTCGCTTGGTCGTATGACGACATGACTCGGCTGAGTACATCTATTGTGGCACACAAACTGCCAACTGATCCGACTTGTCCACCAGTAAAACAGAAGCTCAGAAAGTTCAAACCTGACATGAGTTTGAAAATCAAGGACGAAGTCACCAAGCAGGTCAAAGCCAAAGTTCTCAGGGTAGTGGAATACCAAACGTGGTTAGCTAACATTGTGCCAGTGCCAAAGAAAGACGGGAAGGTCAGAGTCTGTGTCGACTACCGGGATCTCAACCGGGCCAGTCCAAAAGACGACTTTCCCTTGCCAAACAAACACATCTTGATTGACAATTGCACCAAGCACGAGTTGATATCATTTGTAGATTGTTTTGCTGGGTATCATCAGATCTGGATGGATGAAGAAGATTCTGAAAAAACGGATTTCATTATGCCGTGGGGAATGTACTACTACAAGATGATGTCGTTTGGCCTTAAGAACGCAGGGGCCACCTACATGAGGGCCATGACTACCATTTTTCACGATATGATACACAAGGAGATCGAGGTGTACGTAGACGACGTCATCATTAAGTCAAAGAAGGCCATTGATCACATGGAAGATTTGAGGAAATTCTTCAATAGACTGCGAAGGTACAACCTAAAGCTGAATCCCACGAAGTGTGCATTTGGGGTTCCAGCTGGAAAATTGCGTGGGTTTATTGTGAGTCACTGGGGAATAGAACTGGATCCATCAAAGATCAAAGCCATTCAAGAATTGCCACCGCCAAGGAACAAGAAGGACGTAATGAGTTTCTTGGGGAGACTGAACTACATCAGCCGGTTCATAGCACAATCTACAGTTATCTGCGAGCCAATCTTCAAGATGTTGAAGAAGGATGCCGCCACCGAATGGCTGATGACTGCCAAAAAGCTTTCGACAGAATCAAGGAATACTTGTCAACACCACCAGTCTTAGTCCCCCCTGAACCAGGTACACCTCTGTTACTCTATATCGCAGTGTTAGATGGTGCCTTCGGTTGCGTCCTGGGGTAGCATGATGAAATGGGAAAGAAAGAATAGGCCATCTATTATCTCAGCAAGAAGTTCACTCCGTATGAGGCCCGGTATTCTCTGCTAGAACGCACCTGTTGTGTTCTAACTTGGGTGGATCAGAAGCTGAGGCACTATTTCTATGCCTATACTACATACCTCATATCAAGGATGGATCCTTTGAAATACATCTTTCAGAAGCCCATGCCCATCGGCAAGCTAGCCAAGTGGCAAATCCTGTTGAGTGAATTCGACATTGTCTACGTGACTCAGAAAGCAATCAAGGGACAGGCACTAGCAGATCACCTTGCTAAAAACCCCGTGGACGGAGAATACGAACCCCTAAAGACGTATTTTCCTGATGAAGAGGTATCATTCATAGGAGAAGACATTGCAAAATCCTATGATGGCTGGAGAATGTTTTTCGACGGAGCAGCAAATTTCAAAGGAGTTGGCAAAGGAGCAGTCCTAGTATCAGAAACCGGTCAGCATTATCCGGTGTCTGCCAAACTCAGGTTCCCGTGCACCAACAATATGTCCAAGTATGAAGCCTGTATCTTAGGGATCAAGATGGCTATTGACATGAACATTCAAGAATTGCTAGTAATTGGAGATTCAGATTTGCTTATACATCAGGTTCGAGAAGAATGGGCGACCAAGAACTCCAAGATACTCCCTTACTGCATCATGTACAGGAGTTGAGAAAGAGGTTCACAAAGACAGAGTTCTAGCATGTTCCCAGAGTCCAGAATGAGTTTGCCGATGCATTGGCTACCTATCATCTATGATACAACATCCGGACAAAAACTTCATTGATGCCATTCCAGTAAAGATCCATGATCAGCCAGCTTACTGTGTTCATGTCGAAGAAGAAGCAGATGGAAAACCTTGGTTTCATGACATCAAGGAATATTTGGCAAAAGGAGAATACCCAGAACTTGCAAACACTACTCAGAAGCGCACACTTCGAAGGTTGTCCAATAATTTCTTTCACAGCGGAGGAATCCTATATAGGAGGACTCCTGACTTGGGATTATTAAGGTGTGTCGACGCAAAAGAAGCATCTAGGCTGTTAGAGGAAATTCATGCCGGGACCTGCGGTCCACATATGAACGGTTTTGTTTTAGAAAAGAAGATACTCCGGGCTGGTTACTTTTGGATGACTATGGAAACAGACTGCATCCAGTATGTCCGAAAATGCCATCGCTGTCAGATACATGCAGACATGATCAAGGTACCCCCAAACGAGCTTATTGCAACAAGCTCACCATGGCCGTTCGCCGCCTGGGGAATAGATGTTATCGGACCAATCGAACCTGCCACATCAAACGGACACAAGTTTATCCTAGTGGCAATTGATTATTTCACCAAATTGGTTGAAGCAGCATCTTACAAAGCAGTAACCAAGAAAGTCGTGGCAGACTTTGTCCGCTAGCGCATCATTTGTCGATTCGGGATTCCAGAGTCAATCATTACTGGTAATGGCTCCAACCTCAACAATGACCTGATGAAGGCCATGTGTGAAGCATTCAAGATCAAAGACAAGAATTCTACAGCCTACAGACCTCAGATGAACGGAGCCGTAGAGGCCGCCAATAAGAATATTAAGAAGATACTAAGGAAAATGATAGAAAAGCATAAGCAGTGGCACGAGAAGCTATCATTTGCTTTATTGGGGTACCACACCACAGTCCGCACATCAACCGGGGCAACCACCTATATGCTGGTTTATGGTACGGAGGCAGTCATTCCCGTCGAGGTGGAAATTCCCTCCGTAAGGATCATACAGGAAGCAGAACTCGACGATGCAGAGTGGGTGGAAAGTCGTTACGAGCAGCTAGCTCTTAAAGCTGGGAAGAGAATGAATGCAGTTTGCCACGGTCAGCTTTATCAGAACAGAATGTCCAGAGCCTTCAACAAGAGAGTCAAGCCGAGACAGTTCACACCGGGGCAGCTGGTGTTAAAGAAAATTTTCCCGCATCAAGATGAAGCCAAAGGGAAATTCTCTCCTAACTGGCAGGGTCCATACATGGTTCACCAGGTTCTAACAGGAGAAGCCCTTTTACTTGCAGAAATGGACAGAGAAGTTTGGCCAAAACCAATCAATTCAGATGCAGTCAAGCACTACTATGTGTAATCTTATGTTTTCCTATATGATGTAATTTGAACTACGTGTGACCTGATTCCCGTTTAAGAAGGGATACGTAGGCAGCCTTATGGGTTCGGTCACAATTCAATAAAATTTTCATTTTCCCCGCAATTGGAAACTAGGGCAGAATTTTGAGGAGGACCCTCAAAATTCCGAAGTAATTTCAGCCGATCATCGCAAGTAGCCGCCAGAAGTATCAACCCATTAAACTGGGACAGAATTTTGAGGAGGGCCCTTAAAATTCCGTAGCAGGAGAGGTTGCAATGTCCTGAACCACGTCACAGTCGTCGGTTCATCTAAAAAGCTATTTCTTAACTATATACTTATGTCATATCTTTTTACAAACTCATGCATGTTTATTATCGAAATCGCTTTGTTCAGCAATGCTACCTTAATGATACATACCGTAACACTAGGTCAAAGCCGAATAGGTCAAGCAAGGCCAGCAAGGATACGAACTAAACTCCCCTCTACAAAACTCACGATTTTTCTTTGGATGCAGGCATTTGGATTACAAAAACATATGACATACTACACAGCCACAAGACAAACATCGATTCGTGAATTCCAATCTCAGGATTGTTGCACTTACCGACTGGTCAGCCCAACACGCCAGTAATACCCTATATATCATAGTATCCCCAGCGATCCCGACATCGAAACTTGCTATCAGCTAAGAAACTCTATTACCATCTGCCACTTTACTTTATTCTGCATTGCATAAGGCTACCATTCTACCTTCCGAGACTAAACACTGTCTCCATCTGCATACACTGCATTGCATAAGGCTACCAATCTGCCTTCCGAGACTAAACACTGTCTCCATCTGCATACACTGCATTGCATAAGGCTACCATTCTTCCTTCCGAGACTAAACACTGTCTCCATCTGCATACACTGCATTGCATAAGGCTACCATTCTTCCTTCCGAGACTAAACACTGTCTCCATCTGCATACACTGCAGTGCATAAGGCTACCATTCTGCCTTCCAAGACTAAACACTGTCTCCATCTGCATACACTGCATTGCATAAGGCTACCATTCGGCCTTCCGAGACTAAAGACTGTCTCCATCTGCATACGCTGCATCGCATAAGGCTACCATTCTCTCCATCTGCATTTTTTTTGCACGGCTGAAAGATCGCCACTTTATTTACATCCTGCATGGCAGAAAGATCGCCACTTTATTTTACATTTGCATGGCTGAAAGATCGCCACTTCATTTTACATTTACATGGCTGAAAGATCGCCACTTTATTTACGCTTGCATGGCTGAAAGATCGCCACTTTATTTACATCCCGCACGGCTGAAAGATCGCCACTTTATCTATATCCTGCATGGCTGAAAGATCACCACTTCATTTTATATTTGCATGGTTGAAAGATCGCCACTTTATTTACATCCTGCACGGTTGAAAGATCGCCACCTATTGCATCTCATGGGCTGAAAGATCGCCACCTATTGCATCTCATGGGCTGAAAGATCGCAAAACACTGCATGTCATGGGCTGAAAGATCGCCAAATCATCTGAGGGCGTCATTGTTGGGAGGCATCATTCGCACAGCCCGAGAACACCATATCATGGTCTGAAGATCTCTTTAATTTCGCACATCATTAATCAAAGGCATCATGGTTCGGAGGCATCATTCTCATAGCCCGAGAGCATCATTTCATATCCTACGAATCATTTATTATACGCTTCATGGCCTAGGACATCATGGTCTAAAGACGTCATCCTAATCATCCAAAGACATCATTCATGGTCCGACGGGAACTTGCATCATGTTTAAATTTATGTACAATATTCGTTTGTATTGCTTATTTGCAGGTAAAGCGGCGAGCAACGGCCATCTCGGCAGGAGCGATTCCGCTCCGGTGCCCGCAGCCCTACTAAACCCTAACCATTCATCCCAACTTGAATATTGCGTCCGTTCTTGAAAGGTTTCCATCGGCATATTCCGCCGACAGATCCCGAACTACATATGGCCTGATTATTGTAAGACCAGGGATATGTAGGCAGCTCAGAGGCCGGGGCACAACCAAATTTCTTCAAAACATTTCGTTCGGACAAAATTGGTCATCATGTCTTTACCTAACAACTCTTTCATCCTTCCGGGGTAAAGAGGGGCAGCTGTTGATACCTAATTTTTCCCTGTATATTTTTTTATATGCAAAATATCTTTAAAATAGCATATATACGCATATATAAGTATATCCAAGCATTTTACTATTTTATCCCATAATTCTTTTAAACTGATTTATTTCCTTTTCCTCCATAAAAGCCCAATGATTATTTTCAAAATTATTACTTTTCGCAATTTAATTAGTAGGATTTTATATTTATACTGAAATATAGCTAATGTAATTTTTGTACATTTTTTACAAATTTATTTAGTATTTTAAAAGCTAAATTGCATATAACTGCAATATTAGCCTATTTTAAGATTTAATTGCATCTATAATTACAAAATTGGCTCCGGTATTTTTAATCTAATATCTATATATTATTAACTAATTTAGTACCTTTAATTTATTTCCAGAAAATATTATACTATTTTTTATAAAATAAATAAGGGAACATGGCTCTTTAGATTATAGCCTGTTTTTATTCCAATTTTGGCCAGATTTGGCACCCATGATCCAACCCAATTTAAATTTCAAATTGCCCAGCCCAATTCCTAAAACTACCCGACCCACAGCCCATCTAAAACGACCCGCCCGATTCCCCTTTTAATCCCAGCCGTTGATCTAACAGATCAACGGCTCACGTTCGCCTTTCCTTTTTTTAATTTACCAACACCCCCTAAACCTAAATCGTTTTCACCTACCAGCCGCCTCTGAACCCTCCCATTCTCTCAAACTCTCTCAACCACTCTCAGAAACCCTAGCCGCCATCTCTATCTCCACCACTTCCACCCTAAAGCCACCGGAATCCATGGCTTCCAAGGCCATTAGAGTCCTATTCCCACCTCCTATAACTCCTACACGCCTGGTTTTTGAAGGTTCAGGGCCTGACCACGACGAAGCTTGGTCCAGGCTTCGCTTGATTCGAGTTCTGTGGCCATCTCCGGCCTAGCTCCGGCATGCCATGGCTGTTCGAGCCTGATTTTGATTTCTCCGGCATAGATCAGTGACTTTTCCAAGCCTTTCTCACTACTGGGGTTCTTTTGAAACCCTAACCCTTCGAGGTTTTTCTGATTCCTTTAGATCCGTCGTGTATCTCTGCTTCCCCTAAGCTTTTGAACGATTTTTCTGGCTTTTCTTCCAAAAAACTACTTTCAAAACCATTTCTTTTCCGATCTAGGGTTTTCAGAAAGCATTTTTATGTTTCTCTGACTTTCTTTTCCTTTCCTGTGTATTTTCCTCTACTGTGTTCTTGTATTTTCTTCTATCGTATTCTTGTCTGCTTCTTGTATATTTCTTCTACTGTATTTCCCTATACTGTGTTCTCGTATGCTTTTTCTACTGTATTTTCATCTAATGTGTTCTTGTGTGTTTCTTCTACTATATTTTCCATTATTATGTTCTTAAAGTGTTTCTCATTAAGTTCCATCTATTGAGCTCTATTTAAGTTTCTTCTAAAACTTCTTAGCATGCTTTTTCTACTGTTCTTATCAATTTTTCCCGTTAAGTTTCATATTAGCTTCTTCTACTCTATTTTTCCTTTGAGCTCTTCTACTATGCTCTGCATGCTACTTTTCTATCATGTTTTCTCACGAGTTTCTGTTGCTGAAAGAAATATGTTAGAGTTTCAGTTCTTCTCTGAGACTTCTGAACCTACTTCAATTTAATTACTTGCCCTCTCATCTTTGCACTCGATTAATGGTGGAAACCCTAGAATTTGGGGGTTCCTCCAAGTTTGGACATCCTTGTTTTCATACGATTCTGACTTTTTGCTAAATTCTCCTAAGACCTTTTGCATTGGACCTTTTGTATGCTACTGGATACTATTTCTCTTCTGCATTACTGATTTATGTGACAGCCATTACCTACTGATTTTTGCAAAGGCATGACATCTTCTTCAACTAAACACGTTTGTATGCTTTTTATATATGAAAAACTTCCCTCTAAAGTGGCTTTCAAAGTTGTGACTAGTTCAGACATCCTTCTGAGCAAGTCTGATTGATTTCTTTCCATTATTTGCTGATTGCCTTGTGATTCGACTTAAGTTAAAAAACATTTTCTCATCTTTTCTGACTCGGTGCATTCATGGACCAATAATTGCAAAATCTCAGACCCTTCGATTTACTGGCTACTAATTGATTTTCTTACCTTATTTGTACAACCGTATATTTCAAATTCTGTCCTTGAATAACTCTCTCATGTATTTACGCCTAATTGCCTACTTTGCACAAAGTGCTTAGCAAATTTCTTTCCTTAAATAGTTCTTACCCATTTGAATCTGAATTCCTTGATTAAAGAAGTCTTGTGTGATTGATTCCTAATTGATATTTAGTTCCTTAACTGTTTTCTTACCTTATTTCCGCCTAATTTTCACACTATAAATGCACAACTTTTTCACAAACCAAAAAAAAAAAAGACACAGTCTTCCTGACATACACTTACACACAATAATATTCTCTCTTCTTGTCTGCACTGTGGCCTGTTTACAAGACTTACTGTTTTTCTCTACTTGATTATTTGAAATTGGTATGTCCTGATTTAAGCTTCAGCATCACAACAATGTGTTTATTTATAGTTTGTGTATCCATGTCTATCTGCTATTTCTGTAGAGCTTAATATTTCAATTAACATGCTATTTTCTTTCTGTTTGTTTCTACTATTAATCCCAATTCCCTACCCCCTTATGTGTTTGAGCACATGGTTCAAGACATGGCAATATGTAAGTTATTGTCCATGAATTAAACTTGATCCTTTGGGATCCTAATCTCTAACAGTGTGTTCCAACAGGCTGTGGGTGTGCCAGCATTTCCCATTGCTGGGTATGCCTACCAGACTGTCTTTGCTTCTTTACCACATCCCTATACCCCTATGTGTACTGGTTTGAGCTGTTTCCCTTTTCCTTTCCCCTCTCAGAACTTTGTTTCTCCACTTGCACTCTCTCTTAGTCCCATGATCTGCCCCCCTCTTGTGAGCCTTGCCTTGGGACCTTGAGTTCCCTCTGAACTTGGACACTTGAGGGCTGGCCCTTCCACACTGCTCTATGTCTTAATCTGGTGATACATTTGGGTGTGAGCACTGCCCAGAGTCCACATGAGGCTCTTAGGGAACTCTGACACATCCAAATGGGAGAAAGACTTTGGATCATGATCTCTTTGGAGTTGGTTTACTTCATACTTCAGACAGGAAGCCTGAATCAGTCTCTCCTTGGTTGTACTTTTTTTTTAATTTATGATGTATTTTCTTTTATCTTCGTTCTGGGCTGTAATAATTTTGTAATAAACTCTTGGGGATGGCTAGTGAAAAAGGGAGGGGATAGCTATGTATGCGAAGGGTAGATAACTTGCCTATATGAGTATTTCTGAATTTCTGCACTCTCATATAGATACCATGTCTGTAGGAATTCTGCATTCTCTCATATAGGTACCATGTCTATAATTACCTGGAAATCTGAATCTTGCATATGCACATAGAAAACAAGCCTATAGGCCTTTCTGAATCCTACATCTACATTCTTCATCATGCAATCATGTTTATAGGTCTTAATCAACCAACTGCAACTAGATATCATGTTCATAGGCTTTAAAATGAAATTCAGCACCTAGATATCATGCTTATAGGTTTTCTGCATTTTACCATGTCTCTTAAAAGGGGTTTAAATCAACACGCATAGAAAGCATGTCCATAGGATTTATTAATCAAGTCCGAGTCATGTCACTCGCTTATAAGTCTAAAACCAGTAATAATGACGTCCATCAGTTGCAGAACTTATGATCTCTTGCTAAAACTTGCTTTCTTTAATAACTGATGACTTTCTTAAATCAGTATGTATTCACTTTATTTCATTGTTTCTAAAATCAGTAGATATCATGCCTATAGGACCCTCGTCCAACACCTAGGCAAGCCTTAGGGCTAAAATTATAAACTGAATCAGATTTTTATTAGCTACAACCAACAGGCAGGCCTGATTCGGGCTTCTTATCTGAACTATGCAATAAATCAGTGTGCCTCAACCTTTAAGTTTAATCAGACCATTAAACAGTATGTGTAAGTCATGCTAAATTATGTGCTTTCTTTGGTTTAAAGGAGGTCTATCTGAGCCCTTCACTTGTTTATGTGTTTTCCCCCAACTTGCTATACGTGTTTTTGTATGTCGCCTTAGAGTTTTTGCCTTTGAAACTATAAACAAGCCTAATACCCCTTCCCTTTAGGATTAGTAGTCCTAACTGCCTCCTGGACTGATAGGATTGGGGCGGGTAATAGCATGCAATAAGTGAACGAGACCATTCCGCGCTTTAATACCTTAACGGGGTGGGAAAGGGTAGATATGGATATGATGACCACGCGATAACATCACGTGTAGCCCCTCACTGAGGAGTGATTACCGGATGTTGTGTGGGGTGATCCATATTATTTATAAACCTAGGACCCCCCCTTCCCTTTGTTTCTTTGATTCTTTGCTTCTTTTTTCCAAATTTTAAAACTATTTCTCTAAGGAAAAATCAGTATTCCTTTCGTTCTTTCTAATTTTGTTTATCTGTAACCATTATGTGAAAATCCCCTCTTACTTGAAGTTTTATTTGCCTATGTGTTATTCGCACTTAAGTCACAACAATAGTTTGGCCGGGAACCACACTAGTGGATCCTGAGGGGTGCCTAACACCTTCCCCTTGGGATAATTTCAAGCCCTTATCCAATCTCTGGGTACTTGACTCAAACCCTTCTTAGTGTCCTAATGCACTTAAATCATTAGGTGGCGACTCTTCAATTCAAAACCCAATTCCCAAAAGGGAACGAGTTGTCTTCCCAAATGTCATAAACCCGATTTCTTTAGAAAAAAGTGGCGCGACAATTCTATAAATTTTTTTGACTGTATCAAATTATTTTGGCTAGATTCGAGCCATTTAGAATTTGATAATCGAGGAAAAAGGCCAACTAGTGGATTAAATTGAAGCAAGTCGAGGTAAGTATCTTGCCTAAACTTGTGTGGGGGACTTCCCCTTAGGATTTGGATCTTCTATGTTGATTGTAGTTTGTGTACACGAGTGACGAGTGCGTGCTTGGTCTTATTTGTGGAAAATTAACCTTCAGGGTTCTTAGGTCTTTATATTCACTATGTATGTATGTGTTCTTGACATGACTGAGTTTCCTATTTACTAGTTTTACCTCGACATGCTTAATTGGAATTAATTGCTTCATGATTCACTCTTATTGCCTAATTGACTCCTATTTGACTTAACTGAAGAATTTCGCTTCTCCTATTGTCATGCTATCTTTTCATAGGTGCTTGTCTTAATTGGGAATTTATCATCATCTCCTCCTATAATTGTCTAGTCTTAAGTGAAGCTAAGTTCATCTTTCCTTAATTGAATTGTCGGATATCCTCGTATTTGTTCGAACTTAATAAAGGAGTTTAGATAACTCATATCTTTGTTGACTTGCCTTTATTTGGGACTACTTGACTCGTGTTGATTCCCTTGTTATTGACTTGTGTATTGTAGGACCGTTGCTACATGTTAGTTTTCCCTTTGTTGAACTGTTCACTTTATGCCAGCATTCTTTTCTGTGGTTATTCCTTGTGAGCTGGTCCTACCATTTATTCGTGATTTACAGTTCTTGAGTTGACTTACTTGGCGTACTTTGTATTATTATCATTGTTTCTGTTGTGTATTTACTTTGGGACTACGGATCGGTATTCTGGGAGATCCCCCTGCACCGTTATAATTAGGACTACGGGACGATATCCCGGGAGATCCCCCTGTACTGGATATTTACTTTGGTACTACGGGTCGGTATTCCGGGAGATCCCTCCTGCACCTTTATAATTGGGACTACGGGATGATATCCCGGGAGATCCCTCTGTACTGAATATTTACTTTGGGACTACGAATCTGTATTCCAGGAGATTTCCCTGCATATTTACAATTTGGTACGGGACGATATCCCGGGAGATCGTTTAAACATTTATGTTTGGGACTACGGGACGTTATCCTGGGAGATCCTCTGTTACTATCTCTGTGTTCTGAGCTGTTGCTTTCCTTGATCCTATCCCTGTGTAAACTGTATATGTGCTGTCCGTTTCTGTCCTTATGCTTACTAGCTGGTATGAACTATGATAGGACACTTGCACAAGCATACACGTGGCTAAGAACCCTTATCAGATATGAGGCTCCTTGAGATTTCTGAGTATAGACGCACACCCTTGTTTATTTTCCTTCCATGTGAGAATGACTCTTTTGGGCACGTGAGTTGTCAGTATGATTAGGAGGTGTGATGAGGGCACATGATGCCAAGTGTTAGGGTTCAGGTATTGAGACCCGTATTGTATGATTATGAGATTAGGTGCCACCGGGTGACTTATAATCGAAGGTTATCTATTTAAAAAGATTATATTCGAAGGTACTTATTTTTAATTAACTATTTTGAAATGTCACCGGGTAACTTATATTCGATGAATATTTTTTTGAAAAGATTATATTCGAAAAGCATTTATTTTGAGAGAACTCTTTTTGAAAAGAACATTTAGTTGAAGGAAGTATATTTTAAAACATTTTTATCACTTGAAAGGTTTGACTATTTGATTGACACTTGCTGGTTAAGACTTAAGGTGAAAACTATCGGGGTTGTTGAGTTTTAACTTGTCTTTACTGTATTTGTGATTTCGGATTTGGGTTGTATTCTGGCTTACCTTGCCGTGTTTTCCTTATGGTGTTCTGCTAAGTACTTGCTGTTTCCTTTCCTTATTGCAATTATTGTATTGTTAGCCGTATCGCATAATCTCTATATAAATATCATGTTCTTTTAATTAGACCAGTAGGTGTCTTGACTGTTCCTCGTCACTACTCCACCGAGGTTAGTCTTGATACTTACTAGGCACCGCTGTGGTGTGCTCATACTGCACTTCTGCACATTTCTTTTGTGCAGATCCAAGTATTGTTCGCTAGTAGCTGTGCGGGTTCTTGTCGAGGAGACTCAATGTAGCCTTGCTTCTGCGTTCGTTGGCTTCGGAGTCACCTTCCTATTTTATAATAACACTGTTGTACTTATTTCCATACGATTATGTTTAGAAGCTGTAGCGAAACTCTGTAGAGCTTATGACTTGTACTACCGGGTTTTGGGAATTATAAATTTTGTAGAGATTGTTGCTTCAAGACTGTTAAATTCCATTTATTATTGTGCTATATCAGTATGAGTTAGGCTTACCTAGTCCCTAAGACTAGGTGCCATCATGATACCCAAACAGAGGGAAAGTTGGGTCGTGACAAGTAATTGACTAGTGGGAGAAAGATTATGAATCCCTTGAAGACAAATCAAACTTGATGTAAGTTGGGCTTTGATAACTAGGGATTTTGACGTGTTTCATGCTCCTTCTTGCTTACGCTTTGAGTATAAATTCTTACAAAATAGTCCCAAAAAGCTCATAAGTTGTGCTTGATTGAAGGTTTGATCAACAAAGTGACGAGATGTCAAAGATCGGCTCAAAAAGGAGTGAAACCTGCACAAGTACCAAAGACAAGAAAAATCAGGACAAACAAGCCTAGTGCGGCCGCACTACACTTTGTGCGGTCCGCACTATGGAGATTCAGAGACTGGATTTTAAGGCATCAAAGCAGTGCGGCCGCAGTAGATATTGTGCGGACCGCACTAAAGACACCGCGGCCGCATCACCATTTTATGCGGTCCGCGGAAGCAAACTTCAGAGAGATGTCAAGTGCCAAGGTTCAAGCCTGTGCGGTCCGCGTTCGTGTTTGTGCGGACCGCGCTAGAGGCCTCCGCAGCCGCAGTTCATTGTGTGCGGTCCGCGGAGCCTAGGTTCAGAGAGTTGAATTTTCAGAGTCAAGAGCCTAGTGCGGCCGCACACCATTTTGTGCGGTCCGCACTGACCCCGCAGGGGCATTTTTGTCCAGTTTTTCCAGCTTAGTATAAATAGAACATTTTTCCATTTTTAGGGTATCAGATATTAGAACACTGTAGCTGAGCTCGTTAGACGATATTTCTTAGCCATTTTTGGCACCTTTACGTAGTTTTTATCATTGAAACTTTGTATTTACTTTAGTAATTAATTAACATGTCTTTCTCTTCATCTATTTCTCTAATTATCTTCAAGCATGAGTAGCTAAACCCATTAGCTAGGGTTGTGGCTCAACCCTAGTGTGGGTAATTGATGGGTATTGTGATTTAAGGTTAGATTGATTATGGGTGTTTGTTATTTGGGTCAATTTTATGATTTAATTTATGAATTAGTGGTTACAAACACTAGTTTGTGCTAAGTTGACCTAGGCTCTTCTTGAGAAAGAGAGCTTACGTCTCCAAAATTGACCCAACAAGGAATTGGGATGAATTCAAGAGATTTGATAGTCCCAATTAAAGGGTTAAACCTTGAGAGAGTAATTACCCGATTTGAACCCTAGTTGCTTGGGCAAATATGCATACCCAATTGGTCTCGAGAGAGTCAATTGGGCAAAACCACTCTTTCTACCGAGAGATGTAGAGTGGGTAGTATTGAGCAATGATTATAACATATTTCCCCAATCATGTCAATCGTGCCATAGATGCAATTACCCGTCAATTAGCCACCTAGGTGAAAGTCACTACCCTAGTTCCTTTTAAACCTTTAGATACAACTTGTAGCAATTTACTCTTAGTCTAATTTAGTTGCAATTATAACTTGTAGTTTGATCATAGTAGAATATAAAGAAAACCGCAAAAATTATGAGAAGATCTATTAAGAAAACACGCGTAATCCTAAGCTGAATAGATACTCGACTCCAATCCTAGCTCTCTGTGGATTCGATCCCGACCCACAAATCGGGTAAAAGCTATTGCGACCCTCTCTCGCTACTTTTTAGTGGTGCGGAGTTGGCAGCGATCACTTTTTGGCGCCGTTGCCGGGGAGCTAACGGTTTTGGCTATCTATTTAGTTAATTTTATGTGTTGTTCTTCTTTCCTTCTTTGTTACTAATTTGTGTGTGTGATTACTACAGGTACCAAATGACTTTAAACGCTAAAGACCCTCTTGGAAATGTGCTTGAGGGGGAGGAGGTTGAGGATATTGAGAAGATGAGGTGCCTCTTGTACCTCCCGGACCACGACGAGGCCGCCAGGCCAATGCTAATGACAATGTTCAAGACCCTCCTCCCCCACCTCTAAGAGCGGTTCCTCGGGTGCTACCGAACCAAGGCTATGCAAGTGCTATTGTCCCTCCGAGAATTCGGGCGGGCAATTTTCAGATAACAAATATGATGTTGACCTTACTTGAGCAGCATGGGTATTTCACGGGCGTTGCGGATCAAAATGCCTACAAACATCTAAAAGGGTTCGTGGATACATGTTGGGGTAGCAAGCAGACGAATGTGTCCGAGGATGCTCTTAGGTTGAGGCTTTTCCCCTTCTCACTTCGGGGGAAAGCATTGAATTGGCTAGAGAGACTCCCCAACCATTCCATCACAACTTGGGATGAGTTGGTAGATAAGTTTATTGCTAAATTTTTCTCACCCGGGCACATGGCGGCACTTCGAGATGAGATATTGGCCTTCAAACAAGAACCCACGGAACCTTTGCATGAGATTTGGGAGCAGTTTAGAACAATGGTGAAGGAATGCCCCAATAATGATATGACGGAGGAGATGATCCAACAAACCTTCTATCGGGGCATCAATACTACAAATCAATGCATAGTAAACCAATTGGCTAGGGGTAATTTCATGAAGTTGACTTATGACGAAGCTTGTAAGATTCTTGATGAGATGGCGAATACATCCTCCGCATGGCAAAGTAGGGCCAATGTTCCTCAAGGCGACCCTACAGTTATTCATTTGCATAAGGAACTACATGACCATGGACAGGCTATAGCGGAGTTGACAACTACTATGAACCAATTGGCTACGGCACTGTTGCAACAAGTCCAAAATCCTCGCCAAGTGAATGCCATGGAGGGTGTGAATATGCTTGTTAACAAGAGAAGGCAACGAAGGAAACACAACCAAGGGAATTCTGAACAATTTGATGATGATTGTGTTGGGTTTCAAAATGAGAGCTATGATGAGCAAAATGGAGAGGTACAATATGTAAACAATTTTCAAGGCCAACGGGGCAACTCTTCCAACCAACAACAGTGGCGACCCCAGGGCAATTGGGAAATCAACAACAAAATAATTGGGGGGAACAATAATCACAATAACAACTGGGGCAATCAAAACAACAACCAAGGCAACCAAGGGCATTGGAATGGTAATAACAACAATTGGAACAACAATGGTCAAGGTGGATGGAACAATGGGAACCAAGGAAACCGGGGGCAAGGCTTTCAAAGGCCCGCAATGTACCAACAAGTGAACAATCCACCCCCTTTCCCTTCTCAAAGTCCTAGTTCTTCGGGTAATGAAATGGGTAGAAATGAAATGATGTTCGAACAAATGATGAAAAAGAATGCGGATTCCGATGCGCAATTGGCTTCTCACAATACTTCAATTAGGAATTTGGAGGTGCAAATATGCCAAATCTCTCAATCATTGAATACTCGCCCGAAGGGTGCTCTGCCAAGTGATACTGTAGTGAACCAAAAGGGTGGGAACAATCATGTCATGGCGGTTACAACACGAAGTGGGAGAGGCGGTGATGTGAATGCCTCGAAACAAAAGCAAGTTGTTGATGATGATGTTGAGTTGCACGAAGATGTGGTTCCTTTGGTAGTTGAAGATGTGGTTGATGACAATGTGAACAATGAAGTGAGGATTAACATTAATGAAACCGAGGTGGAAACTCAAGGGACCGTGAACCCGTCTAGGGAGCACGTAATTGACATGCCGGAGCCGGTTGTGCCAAAAGCCAAGGCACCATTGCCTAGGCCACCTCCCCCCTATCCTCAGAGGCTAGCCAAGCAGAAAAGTGAGAATAAATTCAAAAAGTTCATCGACATGATGAAGAGCTTATCCATCAACGTGCCTGTGAGCACGTGATTTTTGCCCTATATGAATTACTTCCATAATTTCAAACAAAATAATTTCCTTTCGTTATTTGCAATTTTATGAATTTTTGTGGCATTTTTTGCTAATTGTTTGCATTTGTTTGTGCACGTTTATTATTGCTTAATTCATGAAAAATACAAAAATACTTGACATTTGCATATAGGGTTAACCTCACATCTTAGGATTAATTAGTGATTAATATTACAAACAAAAAAAAGAAAATAACAAAATGGTTCTTTCGCATTTATACTTTTAATTTGTCTTAGTTTGTTCTAAATTAGGAATTAGTTAATTTTGGAAATTAATTAGTATAGTTTTATAGTCAATTTGGGTATTTATGTTAGTCTTACATTTGAGAAAATCAGAAAAATAATAAAAAGCAAAAAAAAGAAATGAAAAGAAAAGGGAAAACAAAAGAAGGAATATGGTTTGGGTTGTTTCAATTTAATCTCCACAGGCCCAAACATTTTGCACAAACACGCTCCCATGTACAGAACGACACCGTTTTGGGCTCAATTAAATCCATGTCGTTCGTTTCCTATCATCGAACGGCTCAGATTCACTTAAGGGGTTTAAATAAAAATGTAATAACCCCTTTTACAAAATAAGGGACCAAACAGTCACCCTCCTCGTACCCCCTGCCTTCCCCCGTCTCCGTCGCCGGCTCCGCCCCATTCCGCCGCCGGAAATCGCCTCACGACGGCAACCGGCTTCCAAACTCACCCAACATTTCACCAAAGATTCCTCCCTCCCTCCTCTTTCCATATCTACCCTTGAAATCCTTCGAACCCCAGCCAAAAGCCTCAAATATAGCAAACCCTAGGCGCCGCCACCACCATACACGGCGGCGCCGCCACCCAAATCCTACCAAACTCACACCCCAAAGCCACCAGACCTCCCTCATCATGAATCTATCGGTCTCATCCTTCGAAAACCCTACGAGCCCTTCGAATGTTGAATCCGAGGTCCAAGCTTTGAAGTTCAGTTGGAAACCTAAGCATGCTAGGGTTTTTTCACCTAAGTCTGAGTCTAGTTGGTGAGTTCCTATGTTTATTCCATTTTTTTTTTGTTGTTTTGTTTCCTTTTCTTTCCTCTTTGTTTTGTTGTTTCTTTTCCTTTTCTTTTACTGTTTTGATATCCATTGTCGTGCTGTTATTTTGATTGCTATTTGAATAAAATTTAGCTAAATAGTTTGTCACTTTGATGTGTTTTGATTGTCCGTAGTTTGCGCTCGAATTTTGATTTTACTACCTTTCGATTAATTGCTTTCATGACCAAATGATTTAAAGTTTTAAGGTTCTGTTTAATCCTGTTGGTTCTGCCCTATTTGATTTTATTGAGTTGGTATTTGATTTCAATTAAATAATTCGTGCTTAGTGTTATTAACTTGACTTCAGTCAGTAATTATTAGCCTAGACTTAATTTCATTTGTTAATCAAGAGCTGTTTGGTTATAGCTGAGTAGGGCAGATCTTTGCTTAACCATAGTCAATCCTTGACCAATTATCAGGGTTGGATGTTTGGGTTTGACTAGGCTAGTAATTTTAGGATTAGTTCAAGGGTAATTAGGTACTTAGAGTGGAACAGAAATGCTGTAGGCTAAGTTGGAACACCCTAGGCTCTTCTAGAACATGGCTTTAACCATAATTTAAGGAACTTAGGGTAATAACTTAGGCAACAAGTCAGAAAATAAAGGACTACTTGGGTAAAAATGAAAATAAAAGAGGGGGAAAATGGGTAAGGAAATTTGGAAGCTTCCCCTCTGAAATTTGCCTATAAAAGGCACTTCCTCTGCCTTCTTCTAAAGGGGACACCTCTGAAAAATCCCCAAAAAAACTTTCCAGCTTTTAGTTTTTCCCCAAATCCATTTCTGAGGTCCCGAATTTCAAATTTGAACTTCAAAATCTAAAGAAAGTTAAAAATCTGCATTCCTATAGTTCAAACCTTCTTCTAGATCTTAATTCCTGCCAAAAATCCAAAAACGAACAAAAATACAATAGAAAACTCAAAAAATACTGTGCTACTAAGAATTTGGATCTAGTTTCAAGTTGTAAGGTTTGATGTGGCATCATTCAGCTTGGAATTTGGCTGCTGAAGTTTGCTAGAGATTCCTGGTCTATTTTCAAGTTAAAATTGGTCTACTCGAGTCAGTTCTGGGTTAATTTTGCTGGTTTTCGTGGCTGAGACTTCAAGTTAGAACTGCTGTGATTTCCTGTTGCTAACACTGCGAATTTATCTCCATTGCTGCTGACTCCTGCTCCTTTTTACTGTGTTTCGATCTCCAGGTACATATCTTGCCTCTAAAGCAAATATTGACTGTCCAGTAGCTCGATGAAATAGGAGTGCGGCCTGATTGTTGTTATGAGTTCTGTTGTGATCAATAAATGTCTGAACCAGCTTTTGTCTCATTTTATCAACTGAATTGCTTGGATTACTGAGTTTTGAAGTAAATGGACTGTTAAAATCGTACTCTATAACCAGCTTGTGTTTCATTTTGTATAGATCCCACCAGTTAGTGATAGATCTAGTATAATTCAGGTCATTTAGAGTTTGATTGATAATGAATTAGGGCTATGTTCAAACAGATGAATGTTAAATGTGATGATAGCTGTAATATAATAAATGTTCGTCGAATCGTGAGATTAATTCCAGGTTCAGCGTTAGATTGCTTCAGATTTCTACATATGTTGTTTATATGAGTAAAATCTCGTATAATATAGGAATTTTATAGGAGTGATTCTGGAGTTCACATTTAGCCTATTTTCTATTTCCATTTTCAGTTAAACCAGCATCGAAATATGAGCGAAATCTGCAATTCAATGTGTTCAATTATCTGCTTATTCAAATATTGGTAGAACTTGGTTAATACAGCACAAGAATTTTGTTAATGGCTTGGGCCTTATTGGCACTAAGGCCTGGCCCAGCGATTTCCCTTTTGCACTGAATGGGCCTGTGCTGAGGCCCAGAGCTGATAGTAGCTAAATAATAATAAAAAACAGCTTCACGTTATAGGCCTGAGCCAACTTTTCAAGGCCCAAAATTGTTAGAAGTCAAAACTCCTTTAAAAATTATATTAGGAATATGGGAATTAATTTGCGTATGATTTTAGGTTTTCGAGTTAGGTAGCGGGTTCAAACTAAGAGGGTCCTCCCTTTTGTTTGAATTCGGATTTGAACTCGAGGCCCGAATCTATAAATGTAAATTAATTAAGCCCTTTTAGAGACAAAATTAAAATAGAAAATCGTAGGTTGCTTTGGGTTGGCCTTTAAATAATAAAGTGAGATGAGCCTCGCCAAACAAATGCATAAATTGCGGGACCCTCATTAAATGCTTATATTAAAATACTTAGAATTCGGGACGTGCCGTTTAGTGAATTTCACGGTCTCCCGCAAAGATAACAACTCGTTAGTCGCTTTAGCCACGCTTTTAATAATTTTACCTTCTTAAATACGGGTGTGCATTTCATGCAACCCAACTCCAAATCCCAAAACGTTGAATAAGAATGTGTCGAGGATCCGGCTGCATTTCATGTGACGTGATCCAAAAACACGTTCTTAAACGACGTTCACTTTCTTAATAATTGACTAAAAGCGGTAAATAATTCTAAAAATTGCACTATAGATTCGAACATGTATTAAAATCAGATTTTAGCCAAATATAGCAGTTGAGCGACCGTGCTAGAACCACGGAACTCGGGAGTGCCTAACCCCTTCTCCCGGGTTAATAGAACTCCTTACTCGGATTTCTGGATCGCGACTGTAATACAGAGTCAAACCCTTTCCTCGATTCGGGATTCAAACCGGTGACTTGGGACACCATAAATCTCCCAAGTGGCGACTCTGATTTTTAACAAAACGAATCCCGTTTCGATTGTCCTTTAATTGGAAAAACTCCCTTTATTATATCCCTTCTCGGGGTGTAGTAAGGTAAAAAAGGAGGTGTGACAGTGCCTCTGGTGGAGGCTTTGGAGCAAATGCCTGGTTATGCTAAATTCATGAAGGATTTGGTTACAAAGCAAAGATCAATGGACTGTGAAACTATCAAGATGACCCACCAAGTTAGTGCCATAGTACATTCAATGGCCCCGGAATTAGAGGATCCTGGTGCTTTCACTATCCCCTGCACTATTGGTAGTGCAGACTTTGCCAAACCTTTATGTGATCTTGGGGCGAGCATCAATTTAATGCCCTTCTCAGTTTTCAAGACTCTAGGTATTGGGCTACCAAGGCCATCTTCCATGAGATTACAGATGGCAGATAGATCAATGAAGTGACCTTTGGGTATAGTTGATGATGCGCTTGTCCGGGTGGACAAATTTATCCTGCCAGCGGACTTTGTGATTTTGGATTGTGAGGTCGACTATGAGGTCTCGATCATATTAGGGAGAAGGCATTGGTTGATGTTGAAGTGGGTGAACTAGCTTTCCGAGTGGGGGATGAGAAGGTCGTCTTCCATGTTTGCAAATCCATTAAGCAACCCAATAGCACCGAGGTGTGTTTATTTGTGGACATTGTCACAGCTGTGATCGTGGATGACACAAGTTCTATGATTAACATGGAGGATCCCCTTGATGCCGTGCTATTAAATCTTGATGTCAATGATGATGCAAGCAGAGTGGAGTGTGTCAATGCTCTACACGGGATGGGCTCTTATTCCTATGAGCCGACAAAATTGTCTTTGGATCTGGAAAATCGAAAAACTCCACCAACCAAACCATCAATTGAGGAGCCACCGGTATTGGTTTGAAGGTACTTCCTCCACACCTCAGGTGTGAATTCTTGGGCTCTAATTCAACTTTACCAGTTATTCTTTCTTCTTGCCTTACTAACATGCAGGTTGAGGCAACGGTGGTGGCAAATGACAACAATGAACTTATTCCCACTCGGACAGTTACCGGATGGCGGGTATGCATGAACTACCGGAAGCTAAACAAGGTGACCCGCAAGGATCATTTTCCTTTGCCATTCCTTGACCAAATGCTTGATCGCCTTGCATGGCGAGCCTTTATCGCTTTTTGGATGGATATTCGGGTTATAATCAAATCTTAATTGCTCCGGAGGACCAAGAGAATACTGCATTCACCTGCCCATATGGTACATTTGCTTTTTCTCGGATATCGTTCGGGTTGTGCAATGCTCCGGCGACCTTCCAACCATGCATGATGGCTATTTTCACCGACATGGTGGAAGATATTATGGAGGTCTTTATGGATGATTTTAGTGTGGTTGGTGATTCATTTGAAGAATGTTTGGGAAATTTGGATAGAGTCTTAGCCCGATGTGAAGACACAAATCTCGTTCTTAATTGGGAAAAATGCCACTTCATGGTTGAAGAGGGCATAGTGTTGGGTCACAAAATTTCTAAGCATGGGATTGAAGTAAACAAAGCCAAGATTGAGGTGATTTCAAGACTTCCTCCCCCCACTTCAGTCAAAGGGGTGAGAAGTTTCCTTGGGCATGCAGGGTTCTACCGGCGGTTCATCAAGGATTTTTCGAAGGTTGTGAATCCTCTTTGCAAGTTGCTAGAGAAAGATTCTAAGTTTGTGTTTGATGAGAAATGCATGGAGGCCTTTGAACTTCTTAAGAACAAGTTGACCACCACCCCGATCATTACCGCGCCCAATTGGAGCTTGCCTTTCGAGCTTATGTGCGATGCAAGTGAGGTTGCGTTCGGGGCAGTGTAAGGTCAAAGAGTGAACAAAAATTATCATCCCGTGTACTATGCAAGCAAGACTATCAATGAAGCTCAACGGAACTATACAGTGACGGAAAAAGAGTTGTTGGCTATTGTGTTCGCCATGGAAAATTTTTGGCCATATCTTATGGGGCCAAAGTCATAGTGCACACCGACCATGCCGCCCTTAGGTATTTGATGACCAAGAAAGATTCCAAGGCAAGGTTGATGAGATGGGTGTTACTTCTTCAAGAGTTTGATTTGGAAATAGTGGACCGGAAAGGTAGTGAGAACCAAGTTGCGGATCATTTGTCTCGCTTGGAGGAGGAAGGAAGGCCGTGTGATGGCCTAGAGATCAATGATACATTCCCCGATGAGCAACTACTTTCTGTGTTGATGTGTGATATGCCATGGTTGGCGGACATTGCCTGTAAGGCCCCGGAAAATTTCGCTAAGTAACCTAGGATCTCGTGGTGCCACGTAGGCTTATTATAATATTTTTATATGCTATTAGTATGGTGTACATCAATTGGATTTGGTTAATATGTGTATATGTCTTATGGTAAGTAATTTGGGGTCCAAGGAAAGGCCTAAGTCTAAGAATAATTGGAAAAGTTCATAATAGGTTAAAATTCCAAATGACCTTGCACTAGTTCATACTTTGAACGAGCTTATCTAAATATTTATAAGGTTTTATGTGACGAATAACCTATCAAATGAAAGGTCTTCGAGTCTAGTTTCCAACGCTTTAAACCGTTCGTCATTTGGACATTCCTACACAAAGTTATAATCAAATTACCAAAGGCTGGAAAAATACGATCCTGTGTAGATATGCGATCGCAAAAACCATTATGCGGTCCGCATACTTGATTTGTTATCACAAATCTGGCCGCAAACTGGACCAGTGTACCCCAGTTTTGGGCACCGAGTTTTGCGATGCGTTTGCGGCCAGCATACCCATTCTGCGGTCCATTATGCAATCGCAGACCCGCTTCGGAGGGTAAATCTTCCTATTTTTATAACCTGACCCCATTTTCATATATAATCTTTGGGGCTTCATTTGGGATTATTTTTTCACTGATTTTAGGGAGAGGTTAGAGCATTTTAGAGAGAGAAGGAAGAACCCAACATTCAATCATCCAACCTTGTATCAACCTTCATGAATCAAAGAGCCCAATCATAAGTTCTTCATCTAAGAGGTAAGATTCTATACATTAGGCTTTAATTTCGAGTTTGGGGTATAAGATGGGGTATTCAGGTATGATTCTTGGGTGTAATACTATTATGTATACATGCATGTTTAAATTAGGGTTGTGGAAAGATTGTTAAACATAAACAAGTAAAGATTTGGTTGGGGAATGAAGGAAAACCTTGAAAAAGAGATTTGAACTTAAGATGCTCAATTAGTATTTGATAAAATGCTCAAATGAGCTGAAACCATGGATACCTTTGTAATTTGTGTTCAATTTTGTTATGTCTCAAAGTAGATTGGAATTGCTAGAATTTTCGAAATGTTGTAGTAACTTAAGGAAAGCATAAACGAGGTATGTATGGCTAACTTTAACCTTTTTAAAGTCCCCTTGTTTGGTGTACGAGTAATTGGTATGTGTTTACTTATGTGGACTATTTGTGAATTCTTGTGATTAATGTGCCTTGAACGTTGTTGGTTAAGTCTTCCGATATGATGGTGCAAGTAAATGACAACAAACTATATGTGTGTGTGTGAATGTGTTTGTGTGGTAAGAGCTGTGTAACAAATGATGGAAAGAAATCGTAACTGATGCAACTGAAACAACTGTGGTAGTATCATATGTGGCTTATCGTGGGCAATTATAGTTGTACATTGGGCTGTTGTATATGATGGAAATGGTATTGATGTTTATGAAAATTCTTGTGAATTATTGTTATTGTTGCTGTTGTTGTTGTTGTTGTGTGAATTGTGATTTGTTTGGTGGGATCGGGTTGCTTGCCGCAACACGAACTAATAAGGTGTGGGTTCTGGTGATAAGGCGAAATGTGATTTCTCCGGTGGGATCGGGTTGCGCGCCGCAACACGAAGTAATAAGGTGTGGGTTGTGGTGATAAGGATGGCCGAAGTAATAAGGGTGGCCAAGGTAATAAGGGTGGAAAAAGTGATCGAAATCACTATTGAAATCATTAATGTGACGGAAAAATGTTGAAAGGGGAAAAGGAGAGATTGTGAAACTTGTTTGGCTTTGGTTGTTTCTTTCACGTGCATTTGATCGTTGATTCTATTGTTGTCTGTTACTTGTGTGTTATTTGATTTTACTTGGGGTAGAGTTTGTTCATAAATACCAGTACAATTCAAATGTACTGACGCCCCTTTTGCCGGGGGCGCTACATTCGTATTATGATTGTAGGTGGTTCTATAGAAGGTACTCCAGTCCACCGTCAGTAGCACTCCTTCCCTTCCCGTCAGCTGAATTGGTGAGCCCCTTTCCTCTCGGGGCCCTGCGTGGCTCGTGTCGCCTTTCTTCCGGAGTCTATTTTGGTATTTGTGTAAGGTATAGCCGGAGCCTTATTGCCGGCATTTCCATATTATTCTTCAGTTGTATTTAGAGGCTCCGTAGACAGGTTGTAGGTAGTGTCGGGTATTGGAATTTAAAATAGAAACATTGATGTTTGGCAATGATGTATAAAACTTGTAATACCTTTAAAATGGTGAATGAAGTTGCTAATGAAAATGAAATGGAAATCGTTAATGATATGTTTATAGAATTTGATTAATGGAGTCCATCTCCTATTTATTCATGAGTTAGTTTGGGTAGAATGAGACCTAACAGGCTTGCTCGGTCGGGTTTACTCGGTTGAGTGCCGGTCGCGCTCCTCGGATTTTGGGGCGTGACATTGCCAATTTCCTTGTGACTGGCATCATCCCGTGTGAGCTCTCTTCTAACCAAAGGAAGAAGATCAAACGGGATAGTTTGGAGTTCTATTGGGACGAGCCACACTTGTTCAAGATTTGCACTAACGAAGTCATCCGGAGGTGTGTACCTGAGGAGGAGCAATTTAGCATTTTAGAGGCTCGTCATTCCTCCCCCTATGGTGGCCATCATGGAGGGCGAGGACGACTTCGAAAGTTCTGAGTTGTGGTTTTTATTGGCCAACCTTGTTTAAAGATGCAAGTGATCTAGTAAAAAGATGTGATCAATGTCAACGAGCGGGCGGGATTTCCAAGAAAGATGAGATGCCTCTAAACACCATTCTTGAAGTTGATGTCTTTGATGTATGGGGTATCGATTTTATGGGCCCTTTTGTAAGCTCGTGTGGAAACACCTACATTCTTGTGGCGGTTGATTATGTCTCAAAATGGGTTGAGGCCGTGGCCTTGCCCAACAATGAAGCTAGAAGTGTGGTGGCATTTCTGAAGAAGAGTATTTTCACAAGGTTTTGTACACCTCGGGCAATTATTAGTGATGGAGGATCGCTTTTTTGTAATAGAGCTTTTGATGCCTTGATTTTCATGTATGGTGTCAACCACAAAGTGTCTACGCTTTATCATCCTCAAGAAAGTGGCCAGGTGGAAGTGTCTAACAGGGAGATCAAGAGCATTTTATCCAAGACCATCAATGCCAATAGGACCGATTGGTCTAAAAAGTTAGATGATGCTCTATGGGCTTACCGGACCGCTTACAAGACCCCAATTGGTATGCCGCCGTACCGGTTGGTGTTTGGGAAAGCATGTAATTTACCAGTGGAGTTGGAGCATAAGTCCATGTGGGCTTTGAGGAAGCTTAATCTTGAGTGGGATGTTGCGGCCAATCTTCGTGTTGAACAAATCAATGAACTTGATGAATTCTGGTTCCATGCATACTCTAGTTAATCCTTGTATATGGACAAGATGAAGTACCTTCATGATAAATATGCTCGTGGAAAGGAGTTCAAAGTTGGTGATTTGGTTCTCTTGTTCAATTCCTGGTTACGTATGTTTCCGGGAAAGCTTAAATCAAAATGGAGTGGACCGTTTGAAGTTGTGTGTGTGACCCCCTTTGGTGCTCTTGATTTGAAGAACAAAAGTGGTGAAGTTTTTAGAGTGAATGGGCACCGGGTCAAGCATTATCTTGGGAAGTTTGATGATAGCCATGTGGTGGTTGTTCATTTCAAATGATTTGATGGTAACTCGCGTCGTGCCGCGACGTTAAATCAGGCGCTTCTTGGGAGGCAACCCATGTGTTTTTCTTTTTGTTTCTTTGATTTTCTTTGTAGTATAGGATTGATTTTTGGGCTGACTGGTTGTGAGATATTGTAGGATTGAGTTGATGCAGTGCAGGACATAATTGCAAAAGTGTTCAGTCTCTGAAGTTTCCAGTGCGGCCGCAGTTGATTTGGTGCGGTCCGCAGTGGACCACCGCGGTTGTGGTCCATTTTGTGCGGACCGCGGTCCATTTTGTGCGGCCGCATTGGTAGGTGAGAATGGGCCCCAGGGGTTTCTCTATAAATAGACCCCAAGGGCCTCCTTTTACCCTTTTCACAAACTTGAATCTCAGAGCATAGTGTTACTATTCACCTTCTTCCTTGACCGTAATTCTTGATTAGCATTGATTAACTGCACTTAATTTCAATATTTGGTAACATTTCACTCAATTCTTCTTTGTTTCATTGTGTAATTTCATTTTATTTTCATATTCCTTAACTTGTAGTTCTTCTTCCCATATTTCTCTGATTGTTAGATTAGGATAGTTTAAATGGTAATTTTGTGGACTTGATGAGCATAATGGACTGGGTAATTGAGCAGGAACCCTAATTAGCTGAAAGTTTGAACTTAAGAGCAAAATCTGATAAACCCTAACTCAGTGCCATGTCAGGGCACGTAGCGTGGACCGCGGTCATTTCTGTGCGGTCCGCAGTGCTATCTTGTGTCCAGGTGACCTTTGCCCAGTGCGGCCGCACTACATTTTGTGCGGTCTGCACTGGCCTAGTGCGGCCGAGGTTGGTATTGTGGCGGTCCGCACTAGTGAGGTTCAGAGGCCTTGTTTTTGGAACCTTATACCTGTGCGGACCGCGGTCATTCTTGTGCGGTCCGCGGTAGCCTCAGTGCGGCCGCACTTCCATTTCGTGCGGTCCGAACTAGGCAACTCCTACAACATTTTCATTTATCTGCAACACTGTTTTATGTGAACCCATTGATACTAACAAGTTATTTGAATTGTGTTTGAAGACGATGGTAAGAAAAGGCTCAAAACAACCGGGAAAAGGAGAACCCTCCCGGGGAGGGAAGAAGAAGATGGTAAAACTCACTCCCCAAGCTCGGGAGAGCATAAAAAAGACCCCGAAACTAATCAAAGCTGCAGACAGAGCTGTTTCCCATTCCTCGGGGAGTGAGTATCATCCATCCAGGGAAATTTCTTCAGACTCCGTGCCAAAATATGTTGAAGACTGGCTGGAGAGAATTAGGCTAAGAGATACCCCTCCACCACCAACCACTACCCAAGCACCAGAGCATGTTCCCACTGAGTCGTCTGAGGGCTCAGCAGCCGGCAGTGGTGAATACTCCACCTCTCCTACAGCTTCATTATCCGGCGAGGGTGCAAACGGAGATGAGGCGGAAGTACATGGGGATGAGGAGATAGCTGAAAGTGGTGAGCCTCAGGTTGGAGGCATTGCCCGAACTAGAAAGCCTGATGTTTGGGAGGATAGGTTTATGAGCCAGGTGGCGTACCACAAGTTTAGGGAGTGGTGGCCGATGAGAAATGTTATACCGGAGCGGAGTTTCATTGACCGAGATCTATTACCCCATAACCCTGACGTGCAGAGACAGTTCAAAACTAGAGTGGGTTGGGAGTACTTTTTGGATGATTGTGTGGACGCCAACGAACACATGGTCAAAGAGTTCTATTGCAATGTAGCCCACATCAAAAAGGGCTCCAAAGTGACCAAGGTTCGCAATAAGAAAGTGTTGTTTGATGGTAGATACCTTAATGAATACTTGGGCTTGAATGAGGAGGATGAAACTTTGTACATGGCGAAGTTGGAAATGGGCGAGGAGGTCCGTGCATGGTTAGCTCAGTACCTGGCAATCCCAGGTACCGTTCCTGATTGGTTGGCTGCTGGGGTCAAAATATTGCGGAGGACCTTGAACTTTGAGGCGAGGGGTTAGGAGACATTTGTTTACAGCCGTTTGGATCCTACTACATAGGATCAGACCCTTCCTCTCCACCGGGCCGTTTTGGTTGCTTCGATTATGGCAGGATACCCCATAAATGTGGGGATTGTGATGTCCCGCATTATCTCATTAGTGGGAGCAGAGCATGACCGAAACTGCCCTTTCCATAGTACCCTCACTATGTATTTTCGGGACCTGAAGGTGGACAAGAAGCCTTATGACGTCAAGGTCAAGGCGACAACCCCGTTCTCCTGGTATAGGTTGAAGGGGAATGACAACCCCAAGGACAAGAACTACAAAGCCCCTACTTCTTCCCCAACTGGCCAGTCTGAAGAGCCAGTTGTGGTAGAGGTCCCTGTTGAGCCTACCTCCATTTCTACTGATATGCCTCCCGGACCTTCCACTTCTGCAGCCATTCTTCCTGGCCCTTCCACATCAGCAGGCCCGGAGATTCCGTCTAGCTGGGCCCATCTCGTCACTGCCCACCGACTGAGCCAGGCCCTTGCCAGTATCAACAACTGGATGTCCACAGCGTCATCTAAGTTGTCCACATTGACTGCTACTGTAGCAGCTCAGTCAGCTCCTCCAGCCCCACAGGTACCCCAGTCAATTGAGGATGCGATCAAAGAGATACTTGAGAACCAGAAGAAGATCCTCGGCACTCAGGATGCGCTCATAAAGGCAGTGGATTCACATAGCAAGGCTCTCAAGGAGCTTGCTAAGGAGTATAGGAAGCTACGGAAGACACGGGCCTCCAAGGAGTCCGTGAAGGAGCTGCGGGCAGATGTTGATAGACTGAAGGCAGACCAGCTGCCTTTGGACTTGTTGCTTGATGATCCAGTCCCAGCAGCTCATCCACAACTAGAGCAGACCTAGAGGTCTCCGAAGAGGAGGAGGACGGTCCCTAGAGCAGATAATGCCATCATCCAGTTGGCGGACCCACCAGAGGCTTCATCCAGTCACCCACAGGATGTACCAGTTCCAGAGCCTGTCCAGGTCCAGGCTCAGGTCCTAGTAGAGGCAGAGTAGACCACCGGGAACCAGTCTGAGGTTCCCGAGCACACAGAGGACCCAGGGACCACCCATGATCCTATGCAGAACAACACGGCTTAGGGAGCCTTCTGTATCCTTTTTCTACCTTTTTGGTGCTTATTTGGACTAGTTGGCATTGGGGACAATGCCAGCTTTTATTCGAGGGGGTGCACCCTTCATTTTTGGATGACTGCATATATTGATACCATTTTATGCTTTCTTGATTTTCGTTTGGTCTGTATATAATTTTATATTTAGTTACTTTTATCGCACTTTTTATATTTCCTTTGGTTTGTATATAAAGTTACACTTCATTGTATATATTCATCCCGTCTATTGTATATTCAAATCCCCTCTTGTATATATTTATTCTATTTTCCGCAAAAAAATTTCGTTTTTAGCTTCTTATTTGTGATTCGTAGCTTCTGGTTTTTGAAATGTGCAATAAGCCTTTGGTTTTCTTAATGCCACGGTTCTTTCCAAAGGTGGAGTGTTGTGTGAACCGGGTGGCTCTTCCCAATGATAGATGGCGTGACAACCTTCTTAGGGGTTTGAGTCCGTTTTTCTTTTTATTTTTAGTAGTTTGTAGTTAAGGGTACCTCAAGCAAAGCTTCACTTGGGCCTAGCACAGTTGCCTTTGATCTTATGGTCAAAAACAAATTGTTGTATTTATGATGGTGAAGGTCGTGGCATTGAGACTCTTGTGTTGACCGATAATCATCAAGTAGTTTTTCGGGACCATTGTGTACTCAAATCGTATCTAAGGTTGTTGTGGGCCCCCCGACTCTATGTCTTTAGCAATCCCTTAGCTTGTGTGGTGAGTAATTGAATTGCAAGTCTATGTCCCGAGCCAGTGGTCTAGAACTTGCCCTGAATGTTTGCTGAGGCAAAATCCTAAGTGAATTTTGACTTGAGACGTGATTATAGGCTCTCCTTGATCCAAATGATAGATTGAACAATTCCATAGCATACCAATGATAAGATCCCTAGTTAACCCTTTTGAGCCTTAGACCTTTTTCTTTCAAGAACCATGATTCGAGCCTATACCCGTTCTAAAAGATACCCTCTCTTGACACCCAAATCTTTCCTTTAGCACATGGCAAAAGTATAAGTTTGGGGGGAGAGAGGAGGATTGCAACAAAGTGGTAAAAAGGCACAAAAGTGAAGAAAAATGAAAGGCAATGAAAAAGAAAGAAAAGCAAAAAGACAAAAGGAAAGTTCAATGTAAAAAAAAAGAATAAAAAGGGATTCAAGAAAAGCAATAAAAAAGAAAGAAAGGTGTGGAAGTTGAAAAAGGAGAACAGGTTTGAAATGCATAAGAAAGAGTGACAATGTGTCTCTCTAACCCCCTAGAAAGAAGTAAAATGACTCAAAGAGTCAAGTGAATTGTGCCAAATGAATCAAAAGAAGTGCTTAAGGGAAGATGGGACCCACTTGAACAAAAACATGACCTACCCCAAACCAAAAGCCTTCACAATGACTCCACAAAAGCCCTATATGATCTTGAGTTGAATGAAGCTTACATTAGTGGATACTTACATAAGGGGCAAGCATATGGTACCTAGAGCCGGACTTGTGACCTTTCCTTGAGAGAGATGAGTGAATTTTCGATAATCTCGTTTTGTGTGCCAGTATTCCAAAGGTGAGGTTTGCTTAAGGAGAGTTGAGGATTTGTGAGTTTGGGTTCCACAATGACCAAAGTAATTGAAAGAGCTCTTTGATGTGTTGAGTCAACTCTTGATGCTCTTGTGTCGCACTTGATCCATGGTTTTTCAAAGGTTAAATGTTGTTAATGATTCATTTGTATTGAGGGCAATTGTTTGTCCTAATTGAGGCTAGTTGAGGTTACTTTAGGATAGTTGAAAATTCTTGGATTTTACCTCAAAAGGGTGGGTCTTATTTTGTTTGCTTGAGGACAAGCAAAAGCTTAAGTTTGGGGGAGTTGATAACTAGGGATTTTGACGTGTTTCATGCTCCTTCTTGCTTATGCTTTGAGTATAAATTCTTACAAAATAGTCCCAAAAGGCTCATAAGTTGTGCTTGTTGCAAGTTTGATCAACAAAATGACGAGATGTCAAAGATCGGCTCAAAAAGGAGTGAAACCTGCACAAGTAGCAAAGATAAGAAAAATCAGGACAAACAAGCCTAGTGCGGCCGCACTACACTTTGTGTGGTCCGCACTAGGGAGATTCAGAAACTGGATTTTAAGGCATCAAAGCAGTGCGACCGCAGTAGATATTGTGCGGTCCGCACTGAAGACACCGCGGCCGCATCACCATTTTATGTGGCCCGCAGAAGCAAACTTCAGAGAAATGTCAAGTGCCAAGGTTCAAGCCTGTGCGGTCCGCGGTCGTGTTTGTGCAGACCGCGCTAGAGGCCTCCGTGGCCGCAGTTCATTCTGTGCGGTCCGTGGAGCCTAGGTCCAGAGAGTTGAATTTTCAGAGTCAAGAGCCTAGTGCGGCGACACACCATTTTGTGCGGTCCACACCGACCCCGCAGGGGCATTTTTGTCCAGTTTTTCCAGCTTAGTATAAATAGAACATTTTTTCATTTTTAGGGTATCAGATATTAGAATAATGTAGCTGAGCTCGTGAGATGATATTTCTTAGCCATTTTCGGCACCTTTACGTAGTTTTTATCATTGAAACTTTGTATTTACTTTAGTAATTAATTAACATGTCTTTCTCTTCATCTATTTCTCTGATTTTATCTTCAAGCATGAGTAGCTAAGCCCATTAGCTAGGGTTGTGGCTCAACCCTAGTGTGGGTAATTGATGGGTGTTGTGATTTAAGGTTAGATTGATTATGGGTGTTTGTTATTTTGGGTCAATTTTATGGTTTAATTTATGAATTAGTGGTTGCAAACACTAGTTTGTGCTAAGTTGACCTAGGCTCTTCTTGACAATGAGAGCCTAAGTCTCCAAAATTGACCCAACAAGGGATTGGGATGGATTCAAGAGATTTGATAGTCCCAATTAAAGGGTTAAACCTCGAGAGAGTAATTACCCGACTTGAACCCTAGTTGCTTGGGCAAATAGGCATACCCAATTGGTCTCGAGAGAGTCAATTGGGCAGAACCACTCTTTCTACCGAGAGGTGTAGAGTGGGTAGTATTGAGCAACGGTGATAACATATTTCCCCAGTCATGTCAATCATGCCTTAGATGCAATTACCCGTCAATTAGCCACCTAGGTGAAAGTCACTACCGTAGTGCCTTTTAAACCTTTAGAGACAACTTGTAGCAATTTACTCTTAGTCTAATTTAGTTGCAATTATAACTTGTAGTTTGATCATAGTACAATATAAAAAAACCCAAAAATATGAGAAGATCAATTAAGAACACACGCGCAATCCTAAGCTAAATAGATACTCGACTCTAATCCTAGCTCTCCGTGCATTCGATCACGACCCACAAATCGGGTAAAAGCTATTGCGACCCTCTCTCGCTACTTTTTAATGGTGCGAAGTTGGCAGCGATCAGGCTTTACTGAATACCCGCCTTGAGACTTTGATGGAGGCTAGCCAGGAAGGCTTTAACTTTAATGCTGAGATCGCCAAGGCTAAGGAAGCAATTGAGAAAACTCAGCAAAGTCAAAACTTTTCCTCACCTGAAGTCGGAGTTCCCGAAGGTGATGAGCTTACTCCTGGTGAAGTTGGTATTCAAGCTTCTTCTGCTCAAGTTGAATCTTCTCCCGCAACTGTTGATGCCATATTGGATTCTACCTCTCCCGCTGCTGATATTGCCACATTGGACTCTACTCCTTAGTGCTATTTTTAGAACTTAGTTTGCGTTTGGAACCTTTGAGAAGAAGTTTTTTACTTTTTGGAATGAATGGTTAGTTTTTACCCCTGGTTCATTTTAGGGGTTGTTTGAACATTTTGGTTTTAACTAAGTATATACTTAGTTTTATCCAAGTTTAATATATGATCTTTTGTTTACTTTGAGTTTTTTGTTTAAACTCTTTGATATGCATTTTAAAAATGCTTACTATTTTGTGATTTTTGCATAGACACAAATTTTATACAAGAGGACCCTTTTATAAACGATACTAATGAAGAAGACCTCTCAACTTCATATTGGTGTAAATATATGAGAGAAGTAGGAAAATACATATTTTGAAGAAGTTTCATGAATAACTTTGGAAGTTTCATATCTTGAACTTTCAAATTACAAAGCACTTTATAAGTATTCAATTAACATCTACAACTCTTTCATAACTGTTTTTCTTATAACAGATTCCAAAAATTCTAGGGTATATCAGGTATATCTTGCAACCCACGACTAATCATTGTGTTTAACCTTATTACTCGCAGGATCTTATAATCTATGTCCGTGAGTTTACACTATATCAAAGCTTATTACAAAGGTTTTTGATTCAGACTTGTTTCTTGGCTCTTGATTGGCTCTTGACTTTTGATTTTTGGGTTGATTCAGGCTTGAATTTTGATTTTCGTCTTCATTGATCTTCTTTGACTTGCAGTCTTCTTTGCCTCCTATCTATAGTCCCTCAAGTGTTAGAGTTTTGAAGTATGAAATCTCAAGCACTTGATTATTCCTTCCATTCGGTCCATTTCCTGAAAAGGAAAATACATACAGGACTCGGAGGTATATTATTAGATGATGATTGCTTAACCCTTTTTATTTCCATCAGAAAGGTTGTAACCCAGACCGGGGATAATTTTGTGTCCCGCGTGTCTTTTAGGTCTAATATCATCATTTGTTGTGGGCTAGCTTTGTGCCTATCATCTAAAATAGTTAGTATAATTAAAAAAGAATAAAACTAAACCTTACGTAAATGATAGCTGATCGGGGTTTCTTCCTTTAGAAGTAATACTTCTTCAAATGAACAACATTCTAATTTGATGGGAGTACTTTGCCGTCCATTGTTTCTAACTCATATGCACCCTTTCCAGCAATACCTCGAATCCTGTAAGGTCCTTCCCAATTTGGACTCAATTTCCTGTATTGAATGCTTTTGTTGATTGAAAAATATTTTTGAGGACGAAGTCCCCAATCTTGAAGTATCTAAGATGAGCTTTCCGATTGTAATATTGCTCAACAATTTGTTTCTGCGCAGCCATCCTTATTAGAGCTGCTTCTCTTTTTTCTTCAAGCAAATCGAGATTTATTCGCATCTCTTTCTCATTTGATTCTTTGGTTGCTTCAGTGTATCTTGTACTTGTTTCACCTATTTCAACTAGGATTAAGGCTTCAGCACCATACAGAAGTGAGAATGGAGTCTCTCCCTTACCTGTTTTTGCTGTCGTTCGATAAGCCCATAAAACTCCTAGTAACACTTCTGGCCACTTACCTTTTCACTTCTCTAATATTTTCTTCATGTTATTAATATTAACTTTTTTTATCGATTCAGCTTGTCCATTAGCCACAGGATAATAAGGTGTTGAGTTTCCTCTTAATCTGCTAACTGTGAAAGAATTCTATGATTTTCGCACCTATGAATTGCGGGCCATTGTCACATACGATTTCTTTTGGAATTCCGAACCGGCATATCATGTTTTGCCAAATCAAGTCCCTGAATTCTTTTTCCCGTGCCTTCATGAAGGCACTTGCTTCTACCCATTTGGTCAAATAATCTGTTAATACTAATAAAAATCGTACCTTTCCTTTGGCTTGTGGTAGTGGACCCACAATATCCATGCCCTACTTCATAAAAGGCCATGGTGAAATAACCGGGTATAATAGCTCCGTTGGGCGATGCATGTTGTTGCCACAACTGTGGCATTTGTCACACTTGGCCACAAAACTTTCTGCATCTTCTTCCATTTTTGGCCAATAATATCCTGCTCTAATTAGAGTTTTTACCAAGGACCTTCCACATGCGTGATTTCCATAGTGTCCTCACGTACTTCTCTCATCATATACTCTATTTGAGAAGGTCCGAGACATCTTGCTAAAGGCCCACTGAACATCTTCTGATACAGGTTGCCATGATCCAAACAATAACGGGCAGCTTTTCGTCGAAGTGACTGAGTTTTTTTTATCTTTATGTAGAATCCCGCACTGCAAAAAATTAACGATCTCGTTCCTCCAATCCTAAATTAAATTATATAAATTTACCTTGTTATTGTCCTGATCGAGAGCCGAATGAAGCAAATGTGTTGCGGAAGCATTCTCTTCATTTGTTACTTCTGCAACGGATGCGAGTTTAGCCAACGCGCCTGCTTCAGCATTTTCCTCCCTGGGTATTTGCACGATTTTCCAAGATTGGAATTGTCTGATTAAGTCTCATGCCTTTTCCAAATATTCCTTTCCTCTCTAGCTATATAAGTCCCCTAAATTTGATTAACTACAAGTTGCGAGTCACTTTTGATTTTAATATGCATTATTTCGAGTTCTCGTGCCAATTCCAGACCTGCATTTACAGCTTCATATTCTGCTTCTTTGTTAGTAATGGGATGGCACTTTAGTTCCTGTCTTATGGTTTCTCCTGAAGGTGGGATTAGAACTATGCCTAAACCCGCTCCATTTCATTCGAGGAGCCATCAGTAAATAGGGTCCAGGTACCCCGATTAGACCCATTGAACTCCTGTAGTTCCTTTTCTGCTTCAGGTACTATCCCTGAGCTGAAGTCTACCACGAAATCTACTAAAACCTATGATTTTATTGCAATTCTAGGTTGATATGTGATATCATATTCACTGAGCTCTATTACCCACTTGGCTAATCTACCTGATAGTTATTGCTTATGCAATATATTTCTTAAGGGGTAAGCGGTCACTACAAAGATAGGGTGACATTGAAAATAAGTCCTCACTACTAGAAACTGATTTTAGTGGTACGGTTATTGTGCACGGTTTTGTAACTATTACAATAGATCATATATTGGAACGATTAAAACCGTCTCAATAGACTCAAAAGGCTTTCGGGACACTTCTGAAGAATAACCGTTCCAATACTATAATAACCGTTACCATAAGTATATATGGAGACGATTTATAAAAGTGATACCATAGAGTTACCTGTGGGAACGGTTTGAAATCAAATAAAAGTCTATTTGGAACGGTTTACTTTTTCCTCCTACATATTTATTAAAAGAATAATAAAAAAATGACCTCACTAATATTTTAATAACTCTTTAATATTTAATATAGAAACTTTCCAGTCGTTCTCTCTAAACTCTCAAAATTAAACCTTGAAGACATCGTCTCTCTCAGCCTCAACCTAGAACACATCGACCTCACCATCGACGAACTCTGTCGGCTAGCTCCGGCGAAGGATGATTACTGCTGGTGAATGACGACCAGTTTCGACTAACATACGAGAAATCTCCGAGGTAGGTTATCAATTTTTCCCATGTTTGATGTTTGCATAACTATTTGATTTTCTCTTTCTTTTTCCCCTTATGTTTTCTTTATCTGGTAATAGTTCTTTAAACACATTATTTTGCTTCTGCTTTGTTTGTATTACATGATATATTTGTGATTTCTAGTTTGCAAAATTGGGGGATTTATTTGTTAGGTTTTGATTTTATGTTTGAAACTATGAGATTTTCTTTGTTCAATGTTTGCTATCGATGTTCGCTTTCTTGGTTATTCAGAAAAATAGTTTCACTGCTCCTTTTTCTTTCTCTAGTAATATTTTGGTGGCTTTTTTCTTTCTCGGGTAATTTTTTCTTTCGCTGCTCCTTTTTCTTTCTCTAGTAATATTCAGAAAAATCGTTTTGCTGCCCCAATTTCTCTGGTTATATTTTCTTTGTTCGATGTTTACTATCAGTGTTCTATCTTCGCTGTGATTTCTAGTTTGCAAAATTGGGGAATTTATTTGTTAGGTTTTGATTTTCTGTTTGAAACCATGAGATTTTTGTTCGATGTTTGCTATCGATGTTCGATCTTCGCTGTTCGCTTTCTCGGTTATTCAGAAAAATCGCTTCGCTACTCCTTTTTTCTTTCTCTGGTAATATTTTTGATAAACACTATCATTTACTTCTGTCTCATTAGGCTTGTCTTGCTTTCACTTAAAATTGTGTGATTCGTTCATGTCTGTGCTTTAGTCTAACGCGTAAGTGTTTGCCTTCACGTCTATTAGACATTGGGGTTATTCTTCTCAAATAAATTTCTTGCCTTTCTAAATTTTCTTGCTTTCTAAATTTGATGCTATCTAATCCTTTAAATCCATCTAATAAACATTCAGAAGTAGATCTTTTTCGACTTATAGGTAGTTCGCAAATCATACTCTCATAGCTGTAATTAATAACTTAGTGCAAAGAACGAAAAGTTATAAGCATTCTGTGCAAGTTGTAAATTGTTGAGGTCTTTTCTTTATAATTACGACATAGGAACTTAACTTACCCATTTCCAATTACGTATTTTGTCCAATTTTATGATGTTATTTGGTCACAATATGTCTCAGAATAGTAGAACTTTCCCGGAACAGTGAATATCCAAACCTCTTTCTAACCTCAAGTCCTTAAACTATTACATGTACAGTAAACTTTTAAGCAACTGAAAGGGACTATGGATAGAAGACATGAAAACACCTCGATTACAAGCAAATAAGTAGACTCTTTCTAACATAATTGTTGCTTCATGTCATGTAATAGCATAATAATTGCATTATTATGAAATCAAGTTCATCACAGAGTGATCCTATGAATCTTTTAGAGAATAGAGCTCCCCTGGAGCAAAGCAGTGATATTACAGTTAGAGATTAAGAATTAAATTGTTTCCTGTCTTTTATCTAAATTTTAAAGAGTTGAAGTTATCAAAAATAAATGTATTAGTATCAATCAATCAACTATGCCTCAATCCCACTGTATTAATACTCTATATATAAGTACAACTTGTACACTCAAAAAAACGAAAAAATTATATAACTAAAAACAGAAAGAATGATAAATCTAGAAGTTCAAGTGCTCAACTGAAAAGATGGTTACTAGAAAGTTGATTCATTTTGAAGTTTCAAGTTCTTTAAGTAGTATCTGAAGTAGTTTTAGATGCCTCATCTTATTTATGAAGACGATAATAAGCAGTAATTGTTTGAAAACTGTGACATGCATTCGGAAAATGAAGTGGTGATGTCCCTACTTGTCTTTGGTTGGCCCCTTCCTCATGTCTTTCCTTCTCTCTCGGACATCATCAAACCTTTGCCTTCTTATTTTTTCTCAGGGTGCTGCTCATAAATTAGCTACGTAGAGAAAGAATATAGAGGTCGTTGAATCTGTTGGTATAGCAGGGAAATCTGATCCTGATAGGAAAGTCAAGTACTTCAGACTGGAGGTATGTGTGCTTTTTCCTTTCTCCCACAACATAGTATCTAGCAGCTTTCCTCGATGAGTGTTGAGTATAAAGGGCCAGTTAAATTTCTAAGCGAAACTGCAAATTGTGACATTGTAATCTCTATCAAAAGAAAGATGGAGAGATGTGATGTATCTGAGCGTGTTAATAAATGGAATGCTATTTTGATGATATAATATACTTCTGCTGATTTGTTGAAATGCTTCATAATATGGTTACGGTCGAGTGCACCACCATTCCTTCTGCTAGCCCTTCTCATCTCTGCCGTTTGCTCTCCCCCCCCCCCCCGAACCCCTAAATATGCAAAAAGGAAGGGCCATATTTGTTCTAGTCATCTTGCTTGTAATTGAGGCGTAGTAGTAGTTGTTGTAGGAGTTCTTCATCCTCAGTTTCTTGTCCTGTCTGATGAGTGTTTAGAATTTGGTCTCAATACATCTTCTAAAGAAGATTCTGCTCATTTATTAGAATTGGCATTTGTGACTGTATAATCATAAGGGTTATTAGATGTGCATGAGTGATAGTATATGGTATGGTATGTATATCCGCAATGAGGTGAAATGTAGGACATAAAAAATACAAATGCCAAATGCTGCAAGATTTGTGGCTCTCCGTTACCAAGATTTCCTGAAAGAACTTATTTAGGGGAATGTATTTCCAAAAAAAAAGATCCAGCAAAATTTCTGGAAAAAGCAAGAAGAAGGAGGAATAGGTGCTCTTGAGAAAAATAAAGACGATAAAAGGTGTGGGATATATTAGAATGAGAGCATGTCTGCTGATCATTTCTCAATAACTAAACAGACTGTTGTTGTCCTCCTTTGGTGGAAGGAGAACGTGTGAAGGATGTACTAATAAATGAATTTTTGAGGATGCTTATTGAGTCTACTCTCCACATTATTCTGTTCTAATTACATATGTACTTCATGACAATCTTTACTAAAGTTTGAGTTCTGGTGGAAATCAATAAAGTTACTTCCGACTTAAAAAAAAGAATCACTTTCCAGGAAATCTGGAGCTCCATATTTGATGTGAGAGCTTCTGGAGATCTTCTTGAGGGAAATTTTTGTTTCTAGAGAAAAGTTTTCAGCAAACAAATGTGTATAGATTGGTTCTTTTGGAGATAGGAAACTATAACAATGACGCTGGATTATTTTGTGTGACAGTGACCTTGAGTTTAATCGCTGGTTTTTACTGGATTTCTATCAATGTAATATATGATCAAAAGGAAGTTGAAATGTGTTTTCAAAAGTTTATGATGGTAGTAAAAGTTAACCTTTTCAGATTCAAGATGAATACTAATTTAATATCACTAAGATATGGACATGTAGTAAGAGTGCTTAGTATAGAAAACCAGTCTGAATTGGAATATGATAATAGCATGCTATGGATTAGCCCTGAAAGGTCTTTTCATCTCTATAATATCTTTAGTATTATGTGGCTAAGCATCATACTCCTGCAGCTATATTCTTGGCATTATTGTTGTTTTCTTGATCGGTACACTTATTGACACTATTTTCTTTTGCTCTTACCCAGCAAAAAGCTTCGTGATATTATTAGGATTGACACTTTACAGACAAGGCTTTTTGAACTTGTAGGTTATTTGTTGATCATTCAACCCAGAGATTTGTAGTTCTAAGAATACAGCTTTTAGTAGAGGGTAAAAAAGAAATGATCTTAACTACATCATCTTTTAGATGACACAAGACATATCAAGTTGTGCTTAAAAGCAAAGCTAACAGCAGAATGTGCTTAAGCTATGTATATACACCTTTTTATATGTTAATTATACATCTCCTTATGTATGGAGACATTAATCAATTTCTGATGAAAATCTAGGACAAATAGATATATTTATATGAATATCATTGATTCTGCCAACATCTCTTGAGATCTATCCATTAGATGCATTTTTAAATAAAAATATTGATAAAGCTCCAGCACACCATTCTCAACTGTGAAATTAGTACATGAAACATGTGTTTCTTCCACTTTGGTTTCCTTATCCACAATACATTTAAAAGTTGGACATGCAAAAGAGTTTGCCATAACCTTGGCCTCAGAATATATGATGTGTGTTTAAGCCGGGGTTGTGAAAAGAAAGAAGCGAAGCAAAGGTATCCCTTATCCGCTTCTGCTATATGAAGAGACTCAGGTAGACAAAAGCGTGCGCTTCCCACTAAAAAGGGAGAAGCGGCAAAGCGAAGCAAGTGAAGCTGCCAACCTATTTAATTAAAAGAAAATGGATCAGTGTACTTTTATTAACAAACGACCAGCAGCAACATCAACTAGGTTCCCTTTTCAACTTCAACGGAGATTCAGCGGTAGCAGGTATGTGATGATTTCTTCCTTCTTCTTCTTCTTCCTTCTTCTTCTTCTTCTTCTTCTTCTTCTTCTTCTTCTTTCTTCTTCTTCTTCTTCTTCACTGTTTCAGCGTCCAAATAGCAGCAAAATGCTTGCAAATTTGTTTTTACCTTCAGTTCTTCTTTCTAAGTCTTCTCCTCTTCGCTGAAATGCTGCCTAGTTCTTCTTTCATTATTTTTATGCTGCCCAATTTTAACATAATGGTATGTAACCCTTCCTCCAAATATCATAAGAAGGTTCAACTTCGGAATACATGTTGCTAGTTATAAGTGAAACTGGATCATTGTTGCCTTTTCTTTTCCTGGATATCCGAATCATATAACGCTGATCTTTTAACATTCTTCAGCTGATCTTAATTTTTAAGTATTTGCATTACTTTTTATGGTACACACTGATAAGATTGTGGAACGTCATTAACTTAAACAAATCATTGTTCTTGCTAAATCTAATAGCCGCTATTTGTTAAAATGTTTGTTATTGATGAAATTTGCCTTACGTAGCTATTTATGTGACGATTTTTAGTGACTGTTAAATTTCACAACAATGAAATTCATATAATTTTGAGAATATGTAGCTTTTTTCTATTCTTTCTTATTAGTTGATTTTTTCGATTAAAAGTATATAAACCAAATTTATACTGGTTGTTTTGGTGTCATATAGGATAAAGCTAATTTAATTGATAACGGAGATAAAAGGTGGATGAGCCTCTGAAGGTCAACTGATGAGTACATACAAGGAGTGAATAATTTTCTTGATAAGGCATTTGAATGAGCTTCCCATGGAAATAAAATATTATGCCCTTGTAAAGAGTACGCTAATTGTTTTTGGCATTATAGAAATATGGTGGAGGATCACTTGATTGTTAATGGGTTTGCTCATGGATACACCAAATGGTTTTTCTACGGGGAAGGATTTTCCTCGAGAAAGACTTCATGCCCAAGCAATAATTATGAAGGTTCCGAGATGCATGATTGTAACGACCCGGCTGGTCGTTTCATGAGTTACAACCCCGCTTCCTCCGTTTCTGCTTCTTTATGTGTTGTTCATCTGTATTTCATCGTATCGTGTTGGTTGTTTTGTGTTCGGAGTGGTCTTGGAGTGGAATGAGACACTTAGTCTCTTATTTAGAAGCTTAAGTTGGAAATGTCAACCGGATGTTGACTTATGTGTAGGAGATATCGGATGGGAATTCTGATGGTTCGAATAGCTTTGTTAGGTGATTTTGGACTTAGGAGCGTGTTCGGAATGTAATTTGGAGGTCCGTGGTAGATTTAGGCTTCAACTGGCGAAATTGGAAATTTGGCATTTTCTGGTCGGCAGTAGAAATCTTGATATCGGGTGGATTGGAATTTCAGAAATTGGAGTAGGTCCGTTATGTCATTTGTGATGTGTGTGCAAAATTTCAGGTCATTCGGGAGAGGTTTGATAGGTTTCGGCATCGTTTGCGGAATTCGGAAGTTCGAAAATCCTTAGGCTTGACTCCGAGGTGATTTGGTGTTTTGATGTTGTTTGAGTGTTCCGAAGGCTTGAATAAGTTTGAATGGTGTTATATGACTTATTGGCGTATTTGGTTGAGGTCCCGAGGGCCTTGAGATGAATTTGGGAGGTTGACGAAAAGATTGGCATTGAGTTGTTGCTGCTGAAAATTTGTTGCTTCTGTCATATCCGCACCTGTGGATTGGGAACCGCAGGTGCGAGGTCGCAGATGCGGTATGGAGATTTCAGATGTGTAATTTGGCCATCAGGAGAAGAACCGCAGAAGCGGTGTGTTGGACGCATTTGCGGCATGCGGTCCTGGACGTTTAAGTAGAAACCGCAGGTGCGGTTGGTTGGACTGCAGAAGCGGTTGCGTAGGTGCGAGATTAGGATCGGAGATGCGAAAGTTTTGGGCAGAAAGTATATAAGATCTCCTTCACGAATTTCAGTCCATCTTCCACAATTTTTGGACGAGTTTGGAGCTCCAAGCGGTGATATCAAGAGGGAATCAAGGGGTATCACTGAGGTAAGCTACTTGGGCTTTATTAATTGTGTTTGTGACTATTTTTTCACTGTTTAATCATGGAATTTAGTGGGAATTTGGAAAGAAGTGGAGGGGTTAGGGCTTGAGTTTTGTAGAGTTTTGGTTGAGGATTTGAGGGACCATTTGAGGTCCGATTGTGATGATTTTGGTATGTATAGACGCGGGAGTGAAAGAAGTTTCTAGTTTTGTAATTTTTGTCGGATTTCGAGACGTGGGCCTGGGGGCCGGATTTGAGTCCAATTCGGGATTGATGGTTTAATTTGATAATTTTTGTTTGGAATTCATTCCTTTAGCGTATATTGATGATAAAATAGTAATTTTCGTTAGATTTTGAGCATTTGGAGGCCGAGTCGAGAGGCAAGGGCATCGCGTGTTAGAGTTTTATCCGGTTTGAGGTAAGTAATGACTGTAAATCTTGTCCTGGGGGTATGAAACCCGAGATTTCACATTGTTTCACTATTTTGAGGTGACGCACATGCTAGATGACGAGCGTGAGGGCGTGCACCGTTGGGGATAGTGACTTGGTCCGTCCCATAGCGACTATTAAGTTGCGTACTTGACTGGAAACTATTTGATAATTATGTTTTTAGAAAGTATTACTGTGTTTTGGGCTGAATGCAATATTTGGGCCTTATGTCAAGCTGTGTGGACCCTTAGGGGATTTTTACCACTATTTCCTCACCGTTTTAATTTACTATCTGTACTCAGTCATGCTATGTTTTACTGATTTCATAACTCAGTCTTATTTACTCTGATTTGATGCACAAAATGATATTTTGGGTTGAGCGCCCTGTTTTATTGATAGCCGAGTGGCTTGAGAGGTTTCTGACTATGTGAGGCCGAGGGTCTATGTTGTGAGGATATCATTGGATCGGGTTGCGCGCCGCAGCATGTTGAACTTTTTTATGATATATGAGAGGTCGAGGGCCTGATTTATTATGCCACGAGATGGCCTGTTATAGCGCATGGGCTGTAGGAGCCCCTCTGGAGTCTGTACACTCTCAGTGAGCGCGGGTACCCTGAGTGAGTGATATGACGTTGCCCAAGGGGCTGTTCTTGATTCATGTTATGCCCGAGGGGCTGATTCTGAGAGATGTTATGCCCGAGGGGCGGTTTATGATACATGCTTTTCCCGAGGGGCTATTTATGATTTACATCATTTTTACTCTAAACTTCATTGAACCTCTGTTGAAACTGTTAGAAAGACATTTTCAAAGGATTTTTATTGAAATTGGATTTTAACGAGATGATTTGATTTATATACTTTTTTGAAAACATATTGTACTTACTGTGAAGATATGATGTGGATTTATGTGTTACTGCTCAGTCTTTATTTACATTTATTACTTACTGAGTTGGCGTACTCACATTACTCCCTGCACCTTGTGTGCAGATCCAGGAGTTGCGAGTCATGATAGCGAGCGCTGATCCTTCATCCATCGCGGATATTCGGAGTCGGCAAGGTAGCTGCATGGCGATCGCAGCCTTGCTCTTCTCCCTCTTATCTTCGTTAGACTATATTAGTATTTTCCAGACTATGATAGTCTTAGTTGCATTCAGAGAGTCCTTAGTAGTCGCTCGTGAGTTGTGACACCCCGATGACGAGCCTTTGTTCTTTCCGCACTTGTTATTTAGACTTATACTGTGAATGTTTATTAATTAATAGCTTAAAGCATCTTCAATATGAAATATTGATTTGTTTTTGTATTGTGTCGGCTGGCCTAGTGTCATGATAGGCGCCATAGCGACCGGGTTGGTTTTGTGGTTGTGACAAGTTGGTATTAGAGCCTAGGTTACATAGGTCTCGCGAGTCATGAGCGGGTTTAGTAGAGTCTTGCAGATCGGTTAGGAGACGTCTGTACTTATCTTCGAGAGGCTACAGAACCTTTAGGAAAAACTTCACATTGTTGAATTCTTGCCGTGCGAATCTGTTGATTCTGGTAACTAAACGTCTGTTGTTTAATATGAAATAACAATTTGTTTTGGGATTGTGTCGACTGGCCTAATGTCATGATTGGAACCATCACGACCGGGTTGGTTTTTTGGTCGTGACAATGATGATATTGATGGATTACTTCATGATACATTTCGAAATGTCGAGGGTGTGAGAATTTCTCCAAATTGGGTTTTACGATGGACCTTCCGAAGATGGACCTTCTGAAGATGCAAAAAGATTCTTTAAATTAGTAGAAGAAGTAAAAGCAGAATTATATCCAGTTTGTGAGAATTTCTCCAAATTGGGTTTTACGATTCGGTTGTACTTGTTTAAGTGCATTCACGGGTTGAGTAATATGGCATTCATAGTCTTGTTGGAGTTGTTAAAAGAGGCATTTCCATTTGCTCACCTACCCGAGTCTTTCTACAAGGCAACAATCATGATAAAAGATTTGGGTCTTCATTATGAAAAAATACATGCATGTCCTAATGATTGCATGTTATTTTGGAATGACAATATAAATTCAGATACTTGTTNCAGAAGAATATGCAAGTCTTTAAGTCTATCAACTTAGGATTAGAAGGCCCATATTCCTTTCAGATCATCTATGGAATTTGTTTGATTAGGAGAATGGGAGTTTGACGAATATGACTAGATTAAGTTACAACATCATAACAAATAAACTATAAACATAAAATTACTGTTAAATTTTGCAACAGTGAAATCCATATAATTTTGACAATAAGTGACTTTTTTCTATCTTTCTTATTATTTGATTTTTTTATTAGGAGTATATAAACCAATTTTATACTAGTTGTTTTGGTGTTATGTAGGATAAAATTAATTTAATGGATAACGGAGATAAAAGGTGGATGGGCCTTCGAAGGTGAACTGATGAGGACATACAAGGAGTGAATAAATTTCTTGATAAAGCATTTGAACGAGCTTCTCAAGGAAATCAAATATTATGCCCTTGTAAAGTGTGCGCTAATTGTTTTTGGCATCATAGGAATGTGGTGGAAGATCACTTGATTGTTAATGGGTTTGTTCATGGATACACCAAATGGGTTTTCCACGGGGAAGGATTTTCCTCGAGAAAGACTCCATGCCCAAGCAGTAATGATGAAGGTTCCGAGATGCATGATGATATTGATGGATTACTTCATGATACATTTCGAAATGTCGAGGATGATTTGGGACATGAAAGAGTGAGGGATGGACCTTCCGAAGATGCAAAAAGATTTTTTAAATTAGTAAAAGAAGGAAAAGAAGAATTATATCCAGGGTGTGAGAATTTCTCCAAATTGGGTTTTACGATTCGGTTGTACTTGTTTAAGTGCATTCACGGGTTGAGTAGTGTGGCATTCACAGACTTGTTGTAGTTGTTAAAAGAGGCATTTCCATTTTCTCAGCTACCCGAGTCTTTCTACAAGGCAACAAGCATGATAAAAGATTTGGGTCTTCATTATGAAAAATACATGCATGTCCTAATGATTGCATGTTATTTTGGAATGACAATATAAATGCAGATACTTGTTCTGTGTGTGGGTCTTCTAGATGGAAGAATGTTGTTTATGTCTTGACTAATAAAAAGACCAAAACCCCCCACAAAGGTTTTAAGGTACTTTCCATTAAAGCCTCGCCTTCAGAGAATATTTATGTAAACGAACAGCTGCAGCTATGAGATGGCATGCCACTGAACACCGAATGATGGAAATATAAGACATCCTACTGATGGTGATGCTTGGAAGGAATTCGACTCCTTGCACCCTGAATTCTCTAGCGACCCTCGCAATGTTAGATTGGGTCTTTCAAGTGATGGTTTCAACCCGTTTCGAACAATGAGAATTTCACATAGCACATGGCCTGTTATGTTAATGAACTATAATCTATCGCCTTGGATTTGCATGAAGCCAGAGTATATAATGTTGTCAATGATCATCCCAGGTCCGTCATCTCCGGGAAATAATATAGATGTGTATCTACAACCACTAATTGCTGAATTGAAGGAACTATGGGAATTCGGTGTAGAAACGTTTGATGCCGAATCCAACCAGATGTTTCAAATGCGTGCAGCGTTAATGTGGACAATTAGTGATTTTCCTGCACTAGCAATGCTTTCTGGATGGAGCCAAAGGGAAAATTTGCATGCCCCACTTGTAATCATGGCACATGTTCTCAATATCTCAAGCATAGTCGTAAGATGTGCTACATGGGTCATCGGGCATTTTTGCCTCCTGAACATCCGTTTCGAAGAGATAAGAAATCATTTGATGGTAAGGAGGATCATAGACTTACACCCACTCCTTTGTCGGGTACAGAAGTGCTCGAAGAGTTGTGTTAATTCAAGAATGTCTTTGGAAAAGGCCAAAAGAAAAGGTCTCGGGATAACAAGGGTCCACGGAAGAAAAGATCCATCTTCTTTGAACTACCATACTGGGAAACTAACAAATTGAGGCACAATCTTGACCAATGCACATTGAGAAAAATATATGTGATAGTTTTCTTGGGACATTATTGGAGATAGATGGAAAGTTAAAAGATCATGTAAATTCTCGTTACGATTTGCAAGAAATAGGAATACGAAAAGAGCTTCAACCAATACAAGATGTTGTAAGTGAAACAATTTCTTTGGCTAAAGCTTGTTTCTACATGAATCCAGAAGAGAAGAGGCGATTTTGCACCGTCTTTAAAAATTCCAAATTGCCAAATGGCTGTGCCTCGAATATATCACGTTGTGTGCATGAGAAAGAGATGAAAATATCGGGGTACAAGAGTCATGATGCTCATTTTATAATGCATTACTTGCTCCAAGTTGCTGTTAGAAAATCATTACCCAAGAATGTTTCTTTGGCATTGATTAGGTTGGGAAACTTCTTTAGAGCCATATGTGCTAAGGTTGTAAGGCGAGAGGATCTTGATAGATTGCAGTCTGAAATCAATGAAATTACATGTGAGCTTGAAATGATCTTCACTCCAACCTATTTTGATATAATGCCTCATTTGCATGTTCATTTAGTAAATGAAATTAAGCTTGGGGGTCCAACTCATTGTCGTTGGATGTATTCCACTGAAAGAACCTTGTGCAAGTATAAGGCGTTTGTTCGTAATCGAGCTCATCCAGAAGCATCAATTGCAGAGGGGTTTTTGGCCGAAGAGTGCTTGACCTTTTGTTCGAGATACCTACATGATGGGGTGAAGACAAGATTCAGTAGGTACCAAACTGAGGATGATGGGGACATTGAAGGAGCAAATTTGTCACCTATATTTTCTAAAATTGGCCATCCAATTGGAAGTAAGAAAAAGAGAAAAGGAAAGATTTTCCCCATGGATTTGCAGTTATGTTCCGAGGCTCATAGGTATGCTCTCTTCATACTGAAGAT